>NC_092033.1:172569-185069 GCF_042242105.1 Pempheris klunzingeri
CAGAGAGAGAGAGAGAGAGAGAGACAGAGAGAGAGAGAGAGGAGAGACAGACAGAGAGAGAGAGAGACAGAGAGAGAGAGAGACAGAGAGAGAGAGACAGAGAGAGAGAGAGACAGGAGAGAGAGAGAGAGAGAGAGGACACAGAGAGAGACAGAGAGAGAGAGACAGAGAGAGAGAGAGAGACAGAGAGACAGAGAGAGAGAGAGAGAGAGAGAGACAGAGAGAGAGAGAGACAGAGAGAGAGAGAGACAGTTACCATAGCACTATGGTAACAATGTCATCAGTCAATACATCAGCTAATAATCAATCAATACATCAGTCAGTAATCAACCAATACCTCAAACACCTCCATCTGTTGGATCAATACATTGATCAATACATCAGTCAGTACACCAGTCAATACATCAGTCTATACATTGATCAATACATCAGTCAATACATCAGTCTATACATTGATCAATACATTGATCAATACATCAGTCAATACATCAGTCTATACATTGATCAATACATCAGTCAATACATCAGTTAATAATCAATTACTACAGCAATTAATGATCAATTAATACATCACTAATCAATCAATACCTCAACTAATGATAAATAAATACAATGATCAATAATCAATCAACAGATCAATCATTTGAATGTTACCTGAGCGTTTTGTCTTTTGGTGATTATCGATTATTGATGACGGACTCACCTGATGTTTGTGGAGTCATCATTACTTCTGTTCTCTGACCTCTGACTGCTGACAGAGAACACAAGTCTGATTTGTATAATTATTCCTCCGACATGTGACGTCTGACCCCTGACCTCAGACATGACCTCTGACACATGACCTCAGACATGACCTCTGACACATGACCTCAGACATGACCTCTGACACATGACCTCAGACATGACATCTGACACATGACCTCAGACATGACATCTGACACATGACCTCAGACATGACATCTGACACATGACCTCAGACATGACATCTGACACATGACCTCAGACATGACGTCTGACACATGACCTCTGACCCCTGACCTCAGACATGACATCTGACACATGACCTCAGACATGACATCTGACACATGACCTCAGACATGACCTCCGACCCCTGACCTCAGACATGACATCTGACACATGACCTCAGACATGACATCTGACACATGACCTCAGACATGACGTCTGACACATGACCTCAGACATGACCTCTGACACATGACCTCAGACATGACGTCTGACACATGACCTCTGACCCCTGACCTCAGACATGACATCTGACACATGACCTCAGACATGACATCTGACACATGACCTCAGACATGACATCTGACACATGACCTCAGACATGACATCTGACACATGACCTCAGACATGACGTCTGACACATGACCTCTGACCCCTGACCTCAGACATGACATCTGACACATGACCTCAGACATGACATCTGACACATGACCTCAGACATGACCTCCGACCCCTGACCTCAGACATGACATCTGACACATGACCTCAGACATGACATCTGACACATGACCTCAGACATGACGTCTGACACATGACCTCAGACATGACGTCTGACACATGACCTCAGACATGACATCTGACACATGACCTCTGACCCCTGACCTCAGACATGACATCTGACACATGACCTCAGACATGACGTCTGACACATGACCTCAGACATGACGTCTGACACATGACCTCAGACATGACGTCTGACACATGACCTCAGACATGACGTCTGACACATGACCTCAGACATGACGTCTGACACATGACCTCAGACATGACATCTGACACATGACCTCAGACATGACATCTGACACATGACCTCAGACATGACGTCTGACACATGACCTCAGACATGTCGTCTGACACATGACCTCAGACATGACATCTGACACATGACCTCAGACATGACGTCTGACACATGACCTCAGACATGACGTCTGACACATGACCTCAGACATGTCGTCTGACACATGACCTCAGACATGTCGTCTGACACATGACCTCAGACATGACATCTGACACATGACCTCAGACATGACGTCTGACACATGACCTCAGACATGACGTCTGACACATGACCTCAGACATGTCGTCTGACACATGACCTCAGACATGTCGTCTGACACATGACCTCAGACATGACATCTGACACATGACCTCAGACATGACGTCTGACACATGACCTCAGACATGACGTCTGACACATGACCTCAGACATGTCGTCTGACACATGACCTCAGACATGACCTCCGACCCCTGACCTCAGACATGACCTCCGACCCCTGACCCCTGACCAGATCATTTCACAGATGTCAGAGCGTAACGTGCTGCAGTGATTGGTACTCCAGAGGACAGTGGACATTTAAAGAAGTCAAGTAAAAGCACATACATGAGCGGGCTGAAGCTCGTCTCGTTCCTCGACGTGTTCGGCTTCGCATCTCTGAGGAAGAAAATAAACAGTGTCAACAAACACACGGCGCTCCTCCAGTTACACCAACGTTTCCCCAAAGAACTGTTTTTCTAGTGAGGTTCCGTTGGAACCATCAGGTAACTAACTGAGCGGTCTGGATGTTTTGTGACTGACCGCCGGACGTCGTCCAGCGAGTCGTTGCCGTTTGGACGAGACTCAAATCTGCGAACGAATCAGAGAACAGAGCAAAAGTGAACGTGACGATCACATGATCAAAACGTAGCTTCAGATAAAATGGATCACCTTTAGAACCGTCAGGAACAACTAGGACTCATCGTACCTGATAACTACAAGGACTAGTTTACCTTGGTCATTACTAGTTTACTTTGATCATTTCTAGTTTACTTTGGTCATAACTAGTTTACTTTGGTCATTACTAGTTTACTTTGATCATTTCTAGTTTACTTTGGTCATAACTAGTTTACCTTGGTCATTACTAGTTTACTTTGATCATTTCTAGTTTACTTTGGTCATAACTAGTTTACTTTGGTCATTACTAGTTTACTTTGATCATTTCTAGTTTACTTTGGTCATAACTAGTTTACCTTGGTCATTACTAGTTTACTTTGATCATTTCTAGTTTACTTTGGTCATAACTAGTTTACTTTGGTCATTACTAGTTTACTTTGGTCATAACTAGTTTACTTTGGTCATTACTAGTTTACTTTGGTCATTATTAGTTTACTTTGGTCATTACTAGTTTACTTTGGTCATTAGTACTTTACTTTGGTCATTACTAGTTTACTTTGATCATTTCTAGTTTACTTTGGTCATAACTAGTTTACTTTGGTCATTATTAGTTTACTTTGGTCATAACTAGTTTACTTTGGTTATTATTAGTTTACTTTGGTCATTACTAGTTTACTTTGGTCATTACTAGTTTACTTTGGTCATTAGTACTTTACTTTGGTCATTACTAGTTTACTTTGATCATTTCTAGTTTACTTTGGTCATAACTAGTTTACTTTGGTTATTATTAGTTTACTTTGGTCATAACTAGTTTGCTTTGGTCATTACTAGTTTACTTTGGTCACTATTAGTTTACTTTAGTCATTACTAGTTTACTTTGGTCATTATTAGCTTACTTTGGTCATTACTAGTTTACTTTGGCCATTATTAGTTTACTTTGGTCATAACTAGTTTACTTTGGTCATTATTAGTTTACTTTGGTCATTACTAGTTTACTTTGGTCATTATTAGTTTACTTTGGTCATAACTAGTTTACTTTGGCCATTATTAGTTTACTTTGGTCATAACTAGTTTACTTTGGTCATTACTAGTTTACTTTGGTCATTACTAGTTTACCTCGGTCATTACTAGTTTACTTTGGTCATTACTAGTTTACCTCGGTCATTACTAGTTTACTTTGGTCATAACTAGTTTACTTTGGTCACTATTAGTTTACTTTGGCCATTATTAGTTTACTTTGGTCATAACTAGTTTACTTTGGTCATTACTAGTTTACTTTGGTCATTACTAGTTTACCTCGGTCATTACTAGTTTACTTTGGTCATAACTAGTTGTCTTTCACACTGACATCAATAATCATCAGGTCGTTATGACGATTGAGGAGGTTAAACAGTCTCGGACTCACCTGGTGGAGGCGTCCGGACTGTCCATCAGCAGGTGAGGACCGTCAGTGGTCATGTGACCATCAGGGCCGTCAGAGGTCATGTGACCATCAGGGCTGCAGACAGGAAGCAGAAATGCGGTGATGGATGTGATCGTGGCTCACGGGTCAGTTATTGATCGCCGATGTTCTGAGGGGTTAAATCTCACCGGGGGGGAACAAGTGAAGGAGGACATGACATCTGACACATGACCTCAGACATGACGTCTGACACATGACCTCAGACATGACGTCTGACACATGACCTCAGACATGACATCTGACACATGACCTCAGACATGTCGTCTGACACATGACCTCAGACATGACATCTGACACATGACCTCAGACATGACCTCCGACCCCTGACCTCAGACATGACCTCCGACCCCTGACCCCTGACCAGATCATTTCACAGATGTCAGAGCGTAACGTGCTGCAGTGATTGGTACTCCAGAGGACAGTGGACATTTAAAGAAGTCAAGTAAAAGCACATACATGAGCGGGCTGAAGCTCGTCTCGTTCCTCGACGTGTTCGGCTTCGCATCTCTGAGGAAGAAAATAAACAGTGTCAACAAACACACGGCGCTCCTCCAGTTACACCAACGTTTCCCCAAAGAACTGTTTTTCTAGTGAGGTTCCGTTGGAACCATCAGGTAACTAACTGAGCGGTCTGGATGTTTTGTGACTGACCGCCGGACGTCGTCCAGCGAGTCGTTGCCGTTTGGACGAGACTCAAATCTGCGAACGAATCAGAGAACAGAGCAAAAGTGAACGTGACGATCACATGATCAAAACGTAGCTTCAGATAAAATGGATCACAGTTTACCTCGGTCATTACTAGTTTACTTTGGTCATTACTAGTTTACCTCGGTCATTACTAGTTTACTTTGGTCATAACTAGTTTACTTTGGTCACTATTAGTTTACTTTGGCCATTATTAGTTTACTTTGGTCATAACTAGTTTACTTTGGTCATTACTAGTTTACTTTGGTCATTACTAGTTTACCTCGGTCATTACTAGTTTACTTTGGTCATAACTAGTTGTCTTTCACACTGACATCAATAATCATCAGGTCGTTATGACGATTGAGGAGGTTAAACAGTCTCGGACTCACCTGGTGGAGGCGTCCGGACTGTCCATCAGCAGGTGAGGACCGTCAGTGGTCATGCGACCATCAGGGCCGTCAGAGGTCATGTGACCATCAGGGCTGCAGACAGGAAGCAGAAATGCGGTGATGGATGTGATCGTGGCTCACGGGTCAGTTATTGATCGCCGATGTTCTGAGGGGTTAAATCTCACCGGGGGGGAACAAGTGAAGGAGGAAGACGACCAGCCGTCATCATCATCATCATCCTCATGATCAGGAGAGCCTGGAGAGCCTTCATCATCTGAGGGAGAGAGTCAGTCAGATTGGAGGCGACTCGCGCCGACCAACGCTACTTATACTGTTGGAACGCCATCAGGGTCAAACGCGTCACTGCTTCCCGTCACCCCGTGAACACCGGCTGAACGCCGGCTGAAGGTCGGCGTGTCTGCAGGATGAATGATGACGACCTTCGGCGCTGTTTACGTATTTACTCTTACTTTATCAGCGGGGTCATGTGACACCAACACAGTCACTGTGTAGGTCAGATAAGATGATGTCATCATGACATCAACACAAAGAGCCTCCTCTTCCTCCTGATCTTCAAATGGTCACCTGACAGATCAGTAACACAGTTAATTTGTGTTTTCACGTGTTTACGACCAAGACCATAATAACTCTGTTTCCATGGTAACTCCTGAGGGTCTGACTAATACCTGGAGCGGCCGTCGCCGTCCTGTTTGGAGGCCGTTTGTGTTTGACAGTCGGGACGTGACTGCAGATTCCAGCACTTTACATGTGAGTGTGCCGCCTGGTGGACGTGCCCTGGTGTTCTTTAAACTCTGTTTTCACACGTCTGGAGAATAAAAGAGACAAAGGCGGACGTGACAACCAGCAGGATCGTTTATTAGAACACGTCACAGTTTAATAAGTTAGAACATCTGAACGACACAACACACACTTTATTTTGGTCAAAACTGACTCCAACGCTTTTCCACCAGCTTGTTTCCAAAAGGCAGAAATAAAACATGGAGGAGGAGACGGGAACACATCAGGGACATTTCCATGAATCACGCTGTGTAAACACGGCTGTGGCGGTCAGATGCCGGCTTGTTTATCGGAAGTCCTCAGCGGAGAACATGCCCTTGGCGCGGCGCAGGATGGAGTCCTTGGACGCGTCGTACGGATGTTCTTTGGACGGGATCTCCAACACGGCTGGGATGGACTGCATGTGGGCGTCAATGGCGTGACGGATCATCTCGGCGATGAACTGGTTAATAAGGATGATGCCAATGTCGTTCCGCGACAGGAAGCTCCTGGTGATGAAAAACAGATTAACAACCCAGAAACACCAAACACCAAACAAAAAGATTTCTGTCAATTTAACATGCAGAAAATATAACAACGTCCGTTATACTAAGAGAACGTTTTCCAGAACCAGAACATCCATAAGAACGGTTCCATCTGATTAATATAAAATCTATTCATAGAACAACTGGCTTTTATCTGGAGTTTAGAAGTGGGAAATGTGCATTTAGTGTGACAAAGACTAAAGATATTTCAGGAGTCAAAAGAAGGAAGTGATTCATTTCATTATGTTTAGAATATTGTTACACGTTTCCAACATCTACCAGGAAGAACTAAAGAAGTACAATTCCAATTGCTTGATTGTTGAATAGACTTTGGTGTCGGGTTAGAAAGGTCACTTAACCAAAAACACCAGACCAAACTAAATTCAAATTTCTATTTGGTTAACACTGCAGCTGATACCAGAAAAGGGTGAATTTAACATTTAGAAAATGCCTAATAAAAGGTTTCACTTCTTATGATTTGCTGCTGATTATTCACACTCCGCATTAACATTTGGGATCTACCAAACTCCATTCAAATTCAAACCGATTTAATATTCGGATTAATGTTGGAGCATAGTGAATTCATTCTGTGTTTAAATAATCCAGCTAGCAGATAAAAACACTCCGGGACTTTCTACACACAGAGACGGTGTTTGGCCCCTCGTGATTAGAATATCTTCAGTCAAGGACATCAGTGAAATAACGTCTCGTTGAATCTTTAAATTAATAGATTTCTGAACGGAGTTTGGTTGAGAGTACGACAGTCAGTGACGGCCCGTGTGTGTGATGACGGTTCTCACTTGAAGGTCTCTTCGATCTCCGTGATGCTCGTGTCCTTCTCCACCACCAAGAAGTTCGGTTTCCGGTTCTTGTTGAGCTCCCCGATCCCACCGAGCAGGAAGCCCGTGCACGTGTCCTCGTCACCGATCACGGCGATCAGTTTCCCGCGGCCGGCCATCACGGAGCTGCAGGTACCAGGATCGATCCGAGCAGAGAAGAAAATGAGCGACAGACGCCACAGATCACATGAGCAGGTCAGCTGACTACCACTTCCGCCCGACAGCTGAGAGGCGCGAGCGCCTCCTGTTGCCTTCACGACACACGGAAAACACAAACTCCCGAGTGAAATCTTCTTAAACTACAGCTGGAAGCGCCGAATATATTTCATCTTACTTTAACTAACCAGCTTGACTAACTGCATGCTGTATTCATGTGCTCGCTGTAAACATCACCTCAGCAAATGCAGACGCTTTGGTTTTTAATTTGGTGTGATCAATCAGGAAGTTAGATTTACCACATTCATTCTGTACCTTTTTGTACCTTTTGCCCTTCGTTTAGTTCATAAAAGTGAAATGACTGCATCCAATGCTGTTTTTATACTTTATGAGGCATTCATTTAAAAAGAAGAGAAGCAGAGAAGAAAAGAAGAAAAATCTGTCAGAGAAATGATTTTAGGATAAACGCTAAGTCAAAGTGGAAATGCTGTCAAATTAAAGTCGTCGCTGAGTAAAGTAACATTAAAATACTCTAAATACATCAGTTCAATGGTGTAAGTTCCGACAGTCACTGAACGCCTCATCGGTCACGTGAAAGTCTTCAGAAAGACGGAAGTGCAGCCCAGCAGATAAAAACAATAGAAGAAGAAGCAGCAGCAACAAAATGGTGGGTTTTGTTTCTTTGTTTTCTGTCTAACGGACACTGATTAGCTGGCTGTTAGCTGTTAGCTGTTAGCTGTGTCTGATCCGGTCTGTTGTTCTCAGACCACCGCAGCTCTGACTGCGGGTCTGGAGCGGATCCCGGATCAGCTCGGGTACCTGGTCATCAGCGAGGACGGAGTCCTGGCCGTGAGTGTCACCCCCCTCAGATCAGACACGACACACACCACACCAAACTCCATTCACTATTCTGACTATTTAACGTTCCCGCTAACGCAGGTAGTTCTGTAGTTCTAGAGACTAGTTCTACAGAAACTACAGCCGTAGTTCTACAGAATAGTTCTACAGAAACTACAGCCGTAGTTCTACAGACTAGTTCTACAGAAACTACAGCCGTAGTTCTACAGACTAGTTCTACAGAAACTACAGCCGTAGTTCTACAGACTAGTTCTACAGAAACTACAGCCGTAGTTCTACAGAAACTACAGCCGTAGTTCTACAGAAACTACAGCCGTAGTTCTACAGCCGTAGTTCTACAGAAACTACAGCCGTAGTTCTACAGACTAGTTCTACAGAAACTACAGCCGTAGTTCTACAGAAACTACAGCCGTAGTTCTACAGACTAGTTCTACAGAAACTACAGCCGTAGTTCTACAGAAACTACAGCCGTAGTTCTACAGCCGTAGTTCTACAGAAACTACAGCCGTAGTTCTACAGCCGTAGTTCTACAGAAACTACAGCCGTAGTTCTACAGAATAGTAGAATGGTAGTAATAGTTATGGAGTTTGGTTTGTAGAAAGTCGCATGGTGATGACATCATGAGCCCCTCCCCCCTCTGACCTGTGTGCCGCCCTCAGTCTGCAGGTGAGCTGGAGAACGATGAGCACACAGCAGGTGTGATGATGCAGATGGTTCGAACAGCCAGTCGGTTCAGGTTACCTGGATCAGCTGAGCCGCCCTTCAAACGCATGTCAGGTACCTACCCCCCCCACCCCAAACACACACACACACACACGTGCAGGACTCACCTGTTGGTCTGTTCGCTCCCCTCAGTGGTTCTGGAGGACTTCGTCTACACGGTGACAGTTTCTGGTCAGAAGGTTTTTGTGGTCAAACGTCAGAACAACCAGCAGGAGCCAATCAGCATTTAGAGAGGACACCAGGAAGTGAGGCGGTGGTCAGGTGGTCTGATGGGGGTCAGAGGTCACCAGCTGATCTGCAGCTGGAAGTCAGACATGTTTCTCACTATGTTAAAGTTTTGTATGTTTGAATGTGTGTATTTAAATAAAAGGATTCCAAACCTTGTTTCGTGTGTCCTGATAAGTCGGACTGAATGTGTGATCAATAATCAATAAACCTGCGCCACCTGCTGTCTGGACACCGTACCAACAACACTGTTGGAGAATCCTTTATTAGTTATTACAAGACTTATGAAATAAGTAGAAACCAAAATTTTAAGGAGAAACTGAATCTGTTGTCATGGTGACACTGCTGTTATAGTAAACCCTCTTTTTAGCAATCAGTAATCATTAATGATCATTACTTAGTGTGTTAATGTTCCAACTCATCAGTGGTCGTAATTCAATCTAATGTAAACAAATTCTTCATAAAATGTAAACAAACCAGCTGAAGAATTATTTAGTGTCTTAACATTATAAACATTTAGACAAAAACATGTCTGATAACCGAGTGTTACAACAGGAAATATTCAGAAAGTCTGAATAAAAACAGGAAACTGATGAGAAGAAAAAGACCTTTATTGCATCATCGTTGTCGCTCTGCTTCTTCTTCACATTGTTCAGGAATGACGAGGCCTTCAGGTTCGGCTCTGGAATGAGTCATCACATGACCAGGTACACTGTCCACTGTCATAAACCCCGCCCCCTCCCCTCAGGTACACTGTCCACTGTCATAAACCCCGCCCCCTCCCCTCAGGTACACTGTCCACTGTCATAAACCCCGCCCCCTGCCCTCAGGTAAACTGTCCACTGTCATAAACCCTGCCCTCAGGTACACCGTCACCTGTCATAACCCCGCCCTCCTCTTCCATGACTTCCTGTCACATGATTCTGAGTAAAAACATGCGAATTAAAAGAAAAAATAGAACTAACAAACATCTGCAGGAAGAACAGAAGAAGAGGATGATGGGAAACCAAGGTGAGCTTAGAGTCCATGACATCACTTCCTCCTACAGACACACATATATAATTTAAAAAAAAAGTCCTCCTCCTCCTCTTCATCGCTGAGTTCAGACGGTGAGATCAGTCGGCTGCTTCCTGTTTCCTGTCAGGTGGTCTAACGTTTGGACAGCTCACTGGACAGCCAATCCAGACCCTCGTAGAGACCTGTGCCCTGAGTGGCACAGGTGGCCTGGACGTGCCACTGAGGAAACACAGGTATCCCATCAGCAGTGACTAACTACCCATCAGCAGTGACTAACTACCCATCAGTATTAACTAACTACCCATCAGTAGTGAATAACTACCCATCAGCAGTGACTAACTACCCATCAGTATTAACTGACTACTCATCAGCAGTGACTAACTACCCATCAGTATTAACTGACTACTCATCAGTAGTGACTAACTACCCATCAGCAGTGACTAACTACCCATCAGTAGTGAATAACTACCCATCAGTAGTGAGTAACTACCCATCAGTAGTGAATAACTACCCATCAGTATTAACTAACTATCCATCAGTAGTGACTAACTACCCATCAGTAGTGACTAACTACCCATCAGCAGTGAATAACTACCCATCAGTATTAACTAACTACCCATCAGTAGTGACTAACTACCCATCAGTAGTGAGTAACTACCCATCAGTAGTGAATAACTACCCATCAGTATTAACTAACTATCCATCAGTATTAACTAACTACCCATCAGTAGTGACTAACTACCCATCAGCAGTGAATAACTACCCATCAGTAGTGAATAACTACCCATCAGTAGTGAGTAACTACCCATCAGTAGTGAATAACTACCCATCAGTATTAACTAACTATCCATCAGTATTAACTAACTACCCATCAGTAGTGACTAACTACCCATCAGCAGTGAATAACTACCCATCAGTATTAACTAACTACCCATCAGTAGTGACTAACTACCCATCAGCAGTGCCTAACTGTGTGAGTGAGTACATCCTGGTGTATTGATGGATGTGTTCAGGTGATCGATCAGTATTGATTCTTACAGTTCTGCTGCGCAGGCTGTGCAGACCCAGTTTGTCTGTGAGTTCACTGACCCCCATGGCGTTGGGAAGATCCTGTTTGTTAGCGAACACCAGAATAACCGCCTCCTTCAGCTCGTCCTCCTGGATCTACAGACAGAGAGGTCATGTGACCGTCATGTGACTGACCACATCACGGATCTACAGACAGAGGGGTCATGTGACCGTCATGTGACTGACCACATCACGGATCTACAGACAGAGAGGTCATGTGACCGTCATGTGACTGACCACATCACGGATCTACAGACAGAGGGGTCATGTGACCGTCATGTGACTGACCACATCACGGATCTACAGACAGAGAGGTCATGTGACCACATCATACTACAGTCCTGACCATCAGCAGGGGCGTGTTGGTCTTCCTAGCCTCAGAGGCTAACGGAGCTAACGGCTAATGTTAGCGTGTGTACATGGTGAGCATGTGAAGTTGTGGTAGTGAAGGATTTCTGTCTGTCTCTCTGTCCATGTCTCACCATCTTGGAGAGCTCCTCAGCTGACTCTGCCACTCTCTCTCTGTCATTACTGTCCACCACGAAGATCAGACCCTAGACAGGGGGGACAGACAGACAGGGGGACAGACGGGGGACGGACAGACATCATCATCATCATCATCATCATCATCATCACCAATAAACAGTCTCCTCAGTGTCGCCTGTTTACCGTCGATCACACACGTGTTCCTCTGTATGTCACCGTCTACATGTGTGTTCAGTCTGTCACGTGTCTGACTTCTCTTTCTCACTGAGACACAAAGTGTCGTCATGCGTGTTGTTTTCACTGAAGCGAAAGACAAACACTGACTGACTGAGCAGTTTAACCAGTTCATTAGCGACGCTACCAAAGCAAACAGCTCTGCAGCTACTGAGGGAGAACATGTAGAGAACATACATGTAACGGTCCCGTATGTAATGTTCATGTAACATGGCTAGATGTAGTAGTGCGACGCTAGCTAACGTTAGCGCCTGCGTGTCATCACGTAAAGAAAATGTTATGTTAATTAGCACATGACAAGAACCACGGCAACACGGGCCTGAGCAACACTTCAACAGAGACTCTGTGTGGAGTCCGTGT
>NC_092033.1:190069-192569 GCF_042242105.1 Pempheris klunzingeri
ACATTGATGCGTTCAGGGTCTGCTGGAAACACGGAAGATCCTTCATCGAACATGTTTTTCAGTGGAGGGTTCAACTTAAAATGTTCAGCACCTGATGCTACTTGAAAATGTATCAAACTAAAATAATAACAATATACACTACTAATACTAATAATATAACGGTAACAATCTAAAACCTCATCTGTGACAATTTCAACACTTAATAAAAGTGGACGAAACGTATCTTTGAAACTGGGTTAAAATGGGCAGAACTTTTATGTTAAAGAAATTGTTTTTAAAAATGTGATGACCGTTATATAATTATTTCATTAGATCATAACATTTTCGTACACTTTTTTTGAAACTTGCAATTAAAAAACCTGGAGATCAGCCAGTCTTCGTTTGTGCGGCTTTTTTCTGACATTTTAACGCAGCATCAGATTCCCGCCTCCTCCTCCTCCTCTTCCGGTTCAGACCAACATGGCGGCTGTTAGCTGACAGTCAGCAGCTCCTCAGATGAAACTGCCTTTATCTTCTAATTTACAGTTTTCTGATGATTTAAATCAACTCGGAGACTTTTTCTGTTAGACTTCAGCTCGACGGACTGAGGTTCGGCTGGTAAGAACTGGATCAAACCGGAGATTAATGTCGGTGTTTGGACATAAACGTTAAACATTAAAGTTCCGTGTCCTGAATCGGTGACGATCATGTCAACACGTTAACCTCCAGTCCGCCATAACAGCTTCTCCTCCGCTGCTGTTTTCTGGCTTTGATGATGACAGATGTTTCTTCTTCTTGTTTTTATTCATGAAACGTCAGAACCTTCATTATTGATTAAGCTGGAGATTCTCCATCAGGTGACAGCAGCTGCTCCTCTTTAATGACTTCGCCCTCTGTTGGCCGGAGTGTCGCTAAACCTCAAACAAGCCTGCGTTCGTCTCTTCACAAGTGGGAGTTTCCCTTCGTCCGTCCCAGGTGAGCCAGGTGAGGATGGACAGAGTCTGACCCGAGTCACCGTCGGTCTGGTCCGATCCGGTCGGCTGACATGGAGAAGTTTGGGATGAGTTTCGGGGGCGGCCCAAGCAGGAAGGATCTGCTGGACACCGTCGAGTCCCAGAAGAAGCAGCTGGTCCAGTACCAGACCCGCTTCAGGGACGTGGTCCGGGCCTACAAGAGCCTCCTGAAGGAGAAGGAGGCGCTGGAGGCCAGTCTGAAGGTCCTGACGGTGACCCAGGAGGTGGACCTGATCCAGCAGGGCCAGGACGCCGCAGCCCCCGCCTTGGATCTCCCAGAAGACGGCAGCTCATTGCACAGCGAGGACAGCGTGGACACGGCGGCGTCCGTGGACACGCCCAGTGAGACCACCAGAGGGGACCAGAGCGAGGACGAGGTACGTTATCAGTTAGACCGCCAGCAGATCAACTTCACACAACTAACTTTACCAACTAACTAACTTAACCAACTAACTTAAACAACCTACTGCCTAACAGCAATTTAACAAATACCAAACCAAACAGAGCCAGAGGGACGGCTAGAACATAGACACATAGTGGCAAGAAGAACACAGAGTGAGCAGAACGCCGTCGGAGCGAGCAGAACGCCGTCGGAGCGAGCAGAACGCCGTCGGAGCGAGCAGCGTGTGCAGCTGCTGTCACCAGTCTAACATCACTGCTTTTCATGTCATTTCTCCCATCAGCCCCTGCGATCCGACGCAGACAGCAGCAGCGTGGGGGCAGAGCAGCAGCAAGCCACGCCCCTCCCCGGTGTGGAGGCAGACCGCCGGGTCGCCCAGCTGAAGAGCCAACTGAGCACGCTCACCGGCGCCCTGGCCACGGTGACGCAGGAGAAGTCTCGTATGGAGGCGAGCTTCCAGGCCGACAAGCGGCAGCTGAAGCAGGATCTGGAGGAGCTGCAGGACCGCCTGGTCGCAGTGACGACGCAGCAGGAGGCGGAGCTGCGCGGTGTGCAGCAGCAGCTGGCGGAGAGCCGCGCTCGCATCATCACGCAGCAGCACGAGAGGGAGCAGGAGCAGGGAGACCACGCCCAGCAGCTGAGGGAGCTGCAGAGGATCCTGCAGCAGGAACGAGACCTGCGGCAGGATGCCGAGCTCCGCCTCCAGGACGCCAACGCCACACTCCTCCTGACATCACAGGCCGCGGACCGGGGGGCGGAGTCTGAGGCCCACCTGAGCCAGGTGAGGGAGGAAAGAGATGAGCTGAGAAGGAGGCTGCAGGCCGCAGAGGAAGACCAGAAGAAACCGGATCCCAGAGTGGACGAACTGCAGAGAGAGCTGACAGCGCTGAAAAACCAGTTCCAGCAGCAGGTCCACCTCGAGACCAGGAAGGTAAGACGAGACCAGAGCCAAACAAAACCAGGTCCAAACTAAAACAAAGCCACACTGGCTGTGGGTCGTACCACTTACCATTTACACTGAGACCAGAACCACTTAGAACCAGGTCTAGATTAGGTCTTGTGTCTCGGTGTGTCATGACTGTTTTTGTGTTCGCAGGCGTGTGACTCG
>NC_092033.1:197569-200069 GCF_042242105.1 Pempheris klunzingeri
TGTTACTGAGAACACAGACTTCACGTAGGACACCGCTGTGGTTCACGCCTGCAGGACTCACCTGTACAGTCCCATCCAATCACCTTTGAGCACGGAGGTGAGCTGCGGGCCGGTGTGGTCCAGAGTGGCCATGAACTCGTCCTGACTAAAGGGCCGAATCTGAGGGGGGGTCTGAACACACACACACACACACACACACACAGAGTAAACTACGCTGCTGACATCACTCTGAAGTCATCAGTGATCATCACTTCCTGTTTACCTTCCATGGCGTCACCGATCTCTGCAGAGGCATCAGGCTCGCCATGTACCGCTCCTGATAGACGACACTCAGGGTTACACTCAGCACAGCAGAGTCATATGGTCTCCAGCAGCCAATCGGCTGACAGCAGCAGTGGTTTGAAGCCACGCCCACACCAGCGTCTTTCAAAATGTCTCTCCATCCACATGACAACGTTTAAGACGCTGGCGTGTCATTTAACAGCACGCTGTCAGGCTCTATGACATGTTGCATTATGGGACTGACCACCAGATAAAATGGTGGACAGGAAGTGACACGTGGAGTAAACATGCTGGAGCGATGTGATTGGCTGTGCTCTCACCAGGGGGATGATGAAGCTCTGAGTGAGTTCTAACAGATGTCTCCTCAAGATGGCGCTCTGGACCTCCGACGGCCGCTTCCTCTGAATGCCCTGAAGACAGAGAGACAGACAGGTGGACTGAGAGACAGACAGGAGGACTGAAAGACATGTTTTCATGATTCCATGTTGGCGTGTTCTGTTGGCGTGTTTTGAAGGCGTGTTTCACCTTCAGCAGTCTTTTGATCAGGATCTTGTCTTTGTGCAGGAACGTCTTGTATCCCGTGTAGATTCCTGCACACATGAAGCAGAGTGATGACAGTGAGACACGCTTCCTGGTTCACATCAGACGTGTGAATGAGGTGCAGCGTCATGTGACCTGGTTTGGTGTCCAGTGTCTTCAGTTTTGACAGTTTCTTCACCTTCACTTGTTTGGGTAGATCACCTGAGAGAGGTCACATGATCCATTGGTCACACTGGTCAGTCTTCACTTTATCACCTTTTTACATCATCACGGATAACCATCATCATCATCATCATCATCACCATCACCACCATCATCATCGTCACCACCATCATCATCGTCACCACCATCATCGTCACCACCATCATCATCACCATCGTCACCACCATCATCATCATCGCCACCACCATCATCATCGTCACCACCATCATCATCATCACCACCATCGTCACCACCATCATCATCATCGCCACCACCATCATCATCGCCACCACCATCATCATCGTCACCACCATCATCATCATCACCACCATCGTCACCACCATCATCATCACCATCACCACCATCATCATCACCACCATCATCATCACCATCACCACCATCATCATCATCGTCGTCACCACCATCATCACCACCACCACCAGTCTTCTTACCCGCCATCTTGGTTTCTCCCAGTCTGACCACATGAGGCCAATTCTGAAAAGTTTTAATGAAGAACGGATTGGTGACGCCCAGAAGCACGTTAGGTCTGCAGACAGGTGAGACAGGTACAAATAGGTACAGACAGATGAGAGAGGTACAGACCGGTAAGACAGCTGTAGGCAGGTACAGACAGGTGAGGCAGGTGTACTCACGGGGCCTGCGTCCTGGTCGTGTACTCTCTGAACTCGCTGTCATGGATGGTGAAATATGGACGAAAGTCGCAGCAGAACTTCAGCGGACTGATGGAGCTGAGAGAGGACACACTGTTACCACGGCAACCACACAAACACCCTGTCTGATTGGCTGTCAGGAGGGCCTGTTACTAACCCAAAACCTGCACCTGAGATCCAGAGGGGACACCTCTGATTGGCCATTCGCTCACCTGACCAGAGCCAGCACGGTCTCCGAGGAGACGGTGGGAGACGACGCCATGACAACCAGCGGTTCCCCGAGCAACATGAGCTCCCAGAGCATCTGCAGGTGGACGAGGACGGACTGGAAACACCTGAAATGGGTCAGAGGTCAGGGGTCATCAGAGACAGTGATGACGACCCGAACGTCTCAGACAGGAATGTCAGAACCAACTGTGCCGCCTGACCCGCTCTGGGCTTTTATTTTGGTAAATCACTGAATTTTCAGAGGGAACGTTTAAGAAGAAAATCATCAAAACAGATAACTGATAATGGTCGTCATGGTAACGCGGTACAGATGGTAAGGACACTGATGAGGGGTGAGCGGATGCACCTGAACAGGTCCAGTTCGTGGATGGTGGGCAGCACGGTGGGAGCCGGCAGGACGTCCTGAGGAGATGACATAAAACTTTATTGTCCGCTGTCACTCACTGTGTTGTTAATAAAGAGACACTTCCTGTTCCTGACCTCTCTGGCTGCCGCTCTGACTGGACTTCCTCCTGGTTTGTCCGTTTTAGACGGAATACGGACCTGACGGACAGAAACACACTCATGAAGCTCAGAAC
>NC_092033.1:205069-237569 GCF_042242105.1 Pempheris klunzingeri
GAGGGTCGGGAGGATCAGTAGGATCGGGAGGGTCAGGAGGATCAGGAGGGTCAGTAGGATCAGGAGGGTCAGGAGGGTCAGGAGGGTCAGGAGGATCAGGAGGATCGGGAGGATCAGGAGGGTCAGTAGGATCGGGAGGGTCGGGAGGGTCGGGAGGATCGGGAGGGTCGGGAGGGTCGGGAGGATCGGGAGGGTCAGGAGGGTCGGGAGGATCGGGAGGGTCAGGAGGGTCAGGAGGATCAGGAGGGTCAGGAGGATCAGGAGGATCGGGAGGGTCGGGAGGGTCAGGAGGGTCGGGAGGGTCAGGAGGATCGGGAGGATCGGGAGGGTCGGGAGGATCGGGAGGGTCGGGAGGATCGGGAGGGTCGGGAGGGTCGGGAGGATCAGGAGGGTCGGGAGGATCAGGAGGATCAGGAGGATCAGGAGGATCAGGAGGGTCAGGAGGATCAGGAGGGTCAGGAGGGTCAGGAGGATCAGGAGGGTCAGGAGGATCAGGAGGGTCAGGAGGATCAGGAGGATCAGGAGGGTCAGGAGGGTCAGGAGGATCAGGAGGATCAGGAGGGTCAGGAGGATCAGGAGGGTCAGGAGGGTCAGGAGGATCAGGAGGATCAGGAGGATCAGGAGGTGACGGGTTCACTTCTAAAGAGTCCGACTTGTTAAATGATGGAACAGTGAAATGAGTAGAATCTAAACTCTTAATAAGAATAAATAAAAAACGGATCAAACATTTCTTCTTTTTACCGTTTGGGCTTTTTATTTTATTTCTTTGACACTAAATGAATGAACATGTGTGTGAATTAAGGAATAGTTGGATTCAAGTGATTGATACTCTGATTAATCAATAAATGAACAGAAATAAAACAGGTTTTAGGATTATCTTGTAGTTGTCTTTCAAAATAAAAGCAGGCATCGTGAACTGTTTTATTGTGAAAGGGCCGGTACCGGATGTGAGCGGGCATATTCCGGTAGATATCCCTGTGTCCGGAGGACAGCGGCTCAGTGTCTTCGTCGTTACCGGACCGACCGTCATGTCTTCAGACCCGTGCTCCTTCTCGTGCCCCGCCAGGTGCGTCACCAAACACCTGAACCTCAGCCTGCACGTGGACTTCGACCGGCACGTGATCAGCGGAAAGGCGGCGCTGACGGTGGAGGCTCTGGAAGACCACTTCTCCTCCCTGGTAACGTTACCGTGAGCGGAGCCGGGAACGGAGCTCCGTTACCGCCTTCTGTCTGTCCGTCCGTCCGTTAGCATCAGAGCTAACTGAAAATAGCTAAACTTATAATTTCGCACCGTGTCTTAGGTCCCTGAAGTGGCCATTAAACTCCGGCTAAAAACCGCGATAATTTACATGGAGTCTGGTCCGCGCCCCCCCAGCGCGGCGGTCAGTCCAGCTTTTACTGGAATGAACAGAATTTTTAAAACAAATTTTAAAATGTCGGAATGTAAAGAAACGCGAGAGTGTGGATGTCACTTGACATCAGTCCACTTCACCGAGTGTCACTTTCATGTAAAACATTCAACTCTTAAGTATTGAGGTCTGTTAATCTGGTTAAAGAAAGGAGGCTTTAAATCGCTGTATTTTTGAATGGAATTTGGTGGCGTACTTAGATTTCAGAAAAAACGGAAGTAGAAATTGTAAATGGAGAGAAGTTGACACGTGCAATCAGCAGAGATGACTTTAACACCGCTGGGTCAGGGTTAAACTAACAAAATACCTGATTTCATTTCATTTTGCACTTTGAAAAATGCTAACATGTTTTACAGTCTGTTAGAAGTTCTTCTAACTGTAGAAATCATTTCATATTGGAACTGAGTTTGGTGCGACGCACCACAGAAACAGTCCAAAGGATCTTTTGGGGCGTGCGATCTTGGACTTTCACTTTAAAGCTGAGCTGTGAGAACAGGTGCGTCCACCTGGCGGTGAAGTCGTCTCCTCGGCTGTGCAGCTCATCTGACTTTCACTTTGCTTGTAAACTGTTAAACTGCAGAGGAATCTGCTCGGTGAACCGAGTCAGTTCTGACAGCTGATTGGTCAGCCACGAAGCACACACACAAGCAGGTACATTATGAGCGTGTTGCTGCGGTTGGGCCTGTCGGGGCTGTATCACCTCAGACTCTGACCTGAAGGCTGGTCGGTCAGGTGTGCAGGTGAGGGTTTCTCAGCAGGTACGTGTTGGTTCCTGAGCGCTGACTGACAGGTCCGCCCTCCTCAATAAAAGTGGTTTTATCTGCTGCAGACTTTGGACACCAGGGACCTGAAGGTGATCTCCGTGAGCGCTAATGGACAAGCGGCCTCGTTTACGACTGGCCCCAAACACAGCTTCAAGGGGACGCCGCTGATCATCACGCTGCCCTTCCACCTGTCCAGGTAACCCCCTCCTCCCCTCTTCCTCCCAGTCCTCACAGAATGTCCTTTCAAAATAAAAGGCAGCTAGTGTGTGTGTGTGTGTGTGTGTGTTGTGGACCAATCAGAGGGCAGCATGTGATCGTGGAGGCGACCTATGAGACGTCACCGTCTGCGACGGCGCTGCAGTGGCTCACCGCCGCACAGACTGCTGGGAAAAAACAGCCCTACTTGTTCAGCCAGTGCCAGGTAGGGTGTGTGTGTGTGTGTGTGTGTGTGTTGTAATAACTGTGGTGTAACCTGGTGTGTGTGTGTGTGTGTGTGTGTGTTGTAATAACTGGTGTAACCTGGTGTGTGTGTGTGTGTGTGTGTGTGTGTATTGTAATAACTGTGGTGTAACCTGGTGTGTGTGTGTGTGTGTGTGTGTGTGTGTGTGTGTGTGGTAATAACTGGTGTAACCTGGTGTGTGTGTGTGTGTGTTGTAATAACTGTGGTGTAACCTGGTGTGTGTGTGTGTGTGTGTGTGTGTGTGGTAATAACTGGTGTAACCTGGTGTGTGTGTGTGTGTGTGTGTGTGTGGTAATAACTGGTGTAACCTGGTGTGTGTGTGTGTGTAATTGTTCACAATCTGAAAGTTTCCATTTGTTCTGAAATCTTTGTTCCTTTTTTCACACACACACACACACACACACACCATCATCAACATCCTCATTGACATGATGCGTCACACTAACCTGAACCTGAAATATGTTATGGTCCTCACTATGTAGCAAGTACAAGAACACACACACAGACATTTATAACATTAAAAACATGAAAATAACTGTGTGTGTGTGTGTGTGTGTGTAATATGTATCTACACACTGTCCCTGCGTTTTGTCTGACAGGCTAATCACTGCAGGAGTATCATTCCCTGTCAAGACAGTCCGTCTGTCAAACACACCTACTACGCCCAGGTAACACACACACATACACACACGCCCTCTTCTGATTGGTCAGGTTCAGACCGGACCCTCCCCTGATTGGTCAGTGAGCAGGTAGTTGATGGGTCACACGCGACACCTGTGTTCTGTCTGACAGGTGTCTGTCCCGAAGGACCTGGTGGCCGTGATGAGCGCGGTGAGGGACGGACAGGAAGTGGACCCTGAGGACGGCCGGCGGGTCGTCTTCAGGTTCAGACAGACGGTCAGTGTGTTCCTCTATCAGATAAAGCCCACAGTCAGACACGCTAGTAACACGCCTGAGGACGGCTTGTGTTCCTGTGGAGGTCAGACAGACAGACGGCTGATGTTGACAGGCAGGCGCTAACCTGTGCCCCTCCCCCCAGGTGCCCATGCCCTCCTACTTGATCGCCATCGTGGTCGGCGCTTTGGAGAGCAGGTATGCCAGTCACCTGTTGATGATGTCATCAGATGACCCGTGAACAGTCTGAACGGTCTCTGTGCTCTGATTGGCCGGCAGGGAGATCGGGCCGCGGTCCAGAGTCTGGTCCGAGAGAGAGTTCGTGGACAAGGCAGCCTACGAGTTCTCCGAGGTGGGTCCACGGAGGCCAGAACTAGAGGGACCAGAACCACAGACCTTCAGGTCCTACAGGGACCAGAACCCAGAATGTGTTTAATGACCTGACCTGTGTGTGTGTGTGTGTGTGTGTGTGTGTGTGTGTGTGTGTGTGTGTGTGTGTGTGTGTGTGTGTGTGTGTGTGTGTGTGTGTGTGTGTGTGTGTGTGTGTGTGTGTGTGTGTGTGTGTGTGTAGACGGAGGCCATGCTGCAGGCTGCTGAGGACCTGGCTGGTCCGTATGTTTGGGGTCAGTACGACGTCCTGGTTCTTCCTCCGTCGTTCCCCTACGGAGGAATGGAGAACCCCTGTCTGACCTTCGCCACGCCCACACTGCTGGTACACACACACACACACACACACACACACACACACACACCATCATGTGCCTGATCAGCTGTTTACTGTTTGTGTCTCTTTACAGGCAGGAGACAAATCTCTGTCCAATGTGAGTATGACTGAAGGCATACACCTGTCTGCCTGTCTACCTGTCTACCTGTCTGCCTGTCCACCTGTCCGTCTGTCCGTCTGTTCATGTGTTCACCTGTTCTTCCTGTCAGGTGATCGCTCATGAGATCTCCCACAGCTGGACCGGTAACCTGGTGACCAATAAGACATGGGAGCACTTCTGGTAAACAAACACGTCAATGACTGATTATTGATTATTGATTATTGTGCAGACCAATCAGAGTTTATTGGATCCTTTGGTTTCATCTTTGCTTCGCATTCGTACTGAAATTAAACACCTGTAACAGTTTTTACTGTTTTCACTAATTCAGCCTTAAAAGTACTGTTATTCTGAAAGGGTGACAGGAGCTTCCTGTTGTCTCCAGGTTGAACGAGGGTCACACGGTCTACCTGGAGAGGATGATTGGCAGGTGTATGGTCAGCGAGCAGTTCAGACAGTTCAAAGCCATGGGGGGCTGGAAGGACCTGCAGGACTCGGTGAGGAACAGGACCTGGACCCTTTTCCCCTTCCCCTTTCCCCGTTTCCCAGTCGCTGTCGCCACTTCCTGTCCTGACGTTGACCTGTCGCTGTCGCCACTTCCTGTCCTGACGTTGACCTGTCGCTGTTGTCACCCAGGTGAACACATTCGGAGCCAACAACCCTCTGACTAACCTGGTCCCCAGCTTGGAGGAGGTGGACCCTGACGACGCCTTCTCGTCTGTGCCCTACGAGAAAGGCTTCGCTCTGCTGTACCATCTGGAGGAGCTGATGGGGGGGCCAGGTAACACCTGGTCTCACCTGGACATGCCCCAGAGCATCTGATCCAGAGAGTGTGTTCACCTGTGGGTGTGTTTGTGCTCCTCAGAGGTGTTCATTGGGTTCGTGAAGTCGTACATCCAGATGTTTGCCTACCGCAGCGTCACCACTGACGAGTGGAAGAACTACCTGTTCACCTACTTCAAAGACAAGGTGAGAAGCACCTGGACGCTCTGGAGACCGGACTGTGGACTGTTTTCAGAGTGCAGGCAGGTGTTCTGGTGTAGGTGAGTCTGAGCTGTGTCTGTGTCTCACAGGTGGACGTCCTGAACAAGGTGGACTGGAACGCCTGGATGTTCACACCTGGGATGCCTCCAGTGAAACCTCAGTGAGTGGCTCCTGTCAGATGTGCGTCAGGTGTGCCGCTCAGTCCTCTGACGGTGTTGGACCTCTGTGTTTCAGGTACGACACCACACTGGCCGACGCCTGCATCGCTCTGAGCCGCAAGTGGATCAAGGTGAGACCTGCACCTTCACCTGCAGTTATTGTGTCACATGTTCAGGGTCAAACCCCTGTCCCCCCCCCCCCCCCCCCCCCCCCCCCCAGGCCACCGACCAGGACCTGAGCAGCTTCAATGAGTCCGACGTGAAGACGCTTTCGTCCCACCAGCTCATCGAGTTCCTGTCCCTCCTGCTGCAGGAGGTAAACCACTTCAACTCACCACTTCCCACTTCACCTACACTTCAACTCACCACGGCCCACTTTAATTCTCCCCGCTGCGTGTTCCCTCAGGACGCTCTCCCTCTGACCCATGTGAAGAGGATGCAGGAGGTTTACGACCTGAACGCCGTCATGAACTCAGAGATCCGCTTCAGGTGAGAGTCCCACTTCCGGTCCTTCAGTCTAAGCCCCGCCCCTCCCCAGAGGCCTGCTGTGATTGGCTGTTCTCCCTCCAGGTGGCTGAGGCTGTGCGTTCGGTGCAGGTGGGAGGAGGCGGTTCCCATGGCGCTGAAGATGGCAACGGAGCAGGGCAGGATGAAGTTCACCAGACCTCTCTTCAGGTCTTTACACCCACCGACACTTCAGTCCACTTCAGTCCACTTCAGTTCACTTCAGTTCACTTCAGTTGTAAAGTTGTGTGACACATTAATTCAAATTCAGTCACTTGTTAATTAAAATGTTCTCTTACACACACACACACACACACACATTAACACTGATTCTGTGTGTGTCAATGTGTGTGTGTATTAATGTGTGTGTTCATATGTGTGTGTGTGTGTGTATTAATGTGTGTGTGTGTGTGTTTCAGAGAGGTGTATAACTTTGACAAGTTTCGTGATGAGGCCGTTCGTGTGTTCCTGGCTCATCGAGATCAGATGCACCCGGTCACCGCCGGACTGGTCGCCAAGGACCTGAAGGTGGACGCGAGCAACACCACCAGCCTGTAACCACGGAAACCATCCTGGGACACCAGTCTGTTTGGTCTCAGAAACAGAAATAAAGGTTTCAAACAGGAGCAAACGTCTTCTGTCATTTTTCAATGTTCAATGTTTCAGGGAACACCCCCCCCTCTAACGGGACGTTTCCATGGGGGGGGGGGGGGGGGTTCTGTGGATGTGGTTTCTGTCCTGCTGTCAGTCACTGTACCCGTTTCCATGGTAACAGTGACATGAGTGCAGCAAAGCATCGTGGGACATTTCAGCAGCCAAACTAACATTGACAGAACAGAGGGGAGGATGAAGGACCGAAGGACCCCCCCCCCCCCGATACTTGACTAAGCTTCAACATTTCCTCTCCAACGTGGGACAAAGTGACTCTGAGCAGAGATCAGATGAATCTTTTTATTGCAGGTTGAAGGTCGGAGCCGCCTGTCGTCACGGTTAAGCCAATAATACACAAATCACATGACCTCATATGATTATTAATCACTTATTGATCTGCTGGTCAGGTGAAAGAAGGCAACAGGTGAAAGATCAGTAAACTGTTTGGCACTTTGGTGACACACTGCTAACTTAGTTAGCTAGCTGGTTAGCAGTACTAGTTGAACATACTGTGTGCAGAACCACTGCTGGACACCTGGTGGGTAGCAAGCTAGCTGACCTGGAGGGCTAGCACTAGCACGCTAACAGCTAAGTCAGGTGGACAGCCTCATGTCATTGGTTGGATGGAGGTCAGGTGACGCAGTGCCGCCACGGTTATCGCATTCATGTGATCATCGTGTTCGTACGGTGATCGTTGGACTTATCTGCTAATTGTTGTATTTGTTCAGCGTAACGTCGACATTTGTATCATATTGCAGCCAAGCTAGCTGACTTGCGCTGGGTGGCATGTTAGCATTTAGCAAGAGTGATTAGCCAACAGGGCTCAGGTCCAGCTGAGTCCCAGTCCCCGGGTCACCATGGCCTCCTCCAGGTCCTGGTCCTCCTGCTGCTCCTGCAGTCTCTGTTGGTCCAGCAGAGACACCAGAGCGTCTCTCTGCTCCACCACGTCCAGCATCTCCTCCAGGATCAGACGCTCCTCCACCAGCTGCCAGGACTCCTTCAGGTGGTCTACGACAGAGAGGTTAATATTCTAAACAGAGGGAACCGCTCCAGTCACGTGTTTGTGTTGTCGCATTTTTAAAATAAAGTTCTATCAGACGTCAGCCGGCTGCTCTCTGGACACTGAACCTTCATGTTGACGTTCAGAGCAGCGGGCCGATGTGTGTTGTTTCCATGGTTACAGCATCACCTGTCTCAGGTGTGTACGAAATGATGTTTTTGTTACCGTCCACAGCCATCCGCTCCCGGAGCTCCTGCTGCAGCCGACTCTGCCGGTCCTCCAGCTCCAGCTCCCGGGCCCTGAAACACAGACGAGACCTCAGAACCACAACCACACGGACCAGAACCACACGGACCAGAACCACACAGACCAGAACCACACAGTCCAGAACCACACGGACCAGAACCACACAGACCAGAACCACACAGTCCTGAGGAATCTGGATACTTACAGTATCATGAGCTCGGACTCGGATCGAAGCAGAGAGTTCTTCTGCTGGACCAGCTGGAACCAGAGTGTCATCAGAGCCGGGTCGTCCAGTTTACCCAGTCCTACAGGACCAGAGGGACATGTCAGTACTACTGCAGTACTACAACAGAATACTACAATACTACTGCTGTACTACTAAAGCACTACAGTACTACCAGAGAATAATACTGTAGTAGTACTGTCTGGGGTAGAACGGACTGTAATACTATCTGCAGTACCGTGTAGTACTCTGTAGTACTGTGTAGTACTATCTGCAGTACTGTGTAGTACTATCTGCAGTACTGTGTAGTACTATCTGCAGTACTGTGACTGTGTGAAGGTGAACTGACCTCCCAGGTGAAGCTCGATGTCGTCGCCGTCCTGTCCCCAGAAATCTGACACAAAGACAACAGCTGTCATCCCTCCATTCCTCCATCAATCCCTCCATCCATCCATCCATCCATCCATTCCTCCATCAATCCATCCATCCCTCCATCAATCCATTCATCCATCCATTCCTCCATCCATTCATCCATCCATTCCTCCATTCATCCATCCATTCCTCCATCCATCCATCCATTCCTCCATCAATCCATTCATCCATCCAATCCTCCATCCATTCCTCCATCAATCCATTCATCCATCCATTCCTCCATCCATCCATTCCTCCATCCATCCATCCCTCCATCAATCCATTCATCCATCCATTCCTCCATCCATCCATTCCTCCATCAATCCATTCATCCATCCATTCCTCCATCCATCCATCCATTCCTCCATCCATCCATCCATCCATTCCTCCATCAATCCATTCATCCATCCATTCCTCCATCCATCCATCCATCCATTCCTCCATCCATCCATCCATCCATCCATCCATTCCTCCATCCATCCATCCATTCCTCCATCAATCCATTCCTCCATCAATCCATTCATCCATCCATCCATCCATCCATTCCTCCATCAATCCATTCCTCCATCAATCCATTCATCCATCCATCCATCATCCATCCATCCATCCATCCATTCCTCCATCCATCATCCATCCATCCACCCATCTATTCGTTGTTCTAACTGACGTCCACATGGAGACCCGTCAGAGTCATCGCCATAGAAACAGAAAGGCAGACCCCTGATTGGCTGCTGTTGTGTGTCAGCCATATTGGGGGGACAGACTCAGACTTCACCACAAAACCAAACTGTCCAACGATGGAGACGATGAAGATGATGATGGATATGAAGATGATGAAGATGATGATGGAGATGAAGATGATGAAGATGATGATGGAGATGATGATGGATATGAAGATGATGAAGATGATGATGGATATGAAGATGATGAAGATGATGATGGAGATGAAGATGATGAAGATGATGATGGAGATGATAATGGATATGAAGATGATGATGAAGATGATGAAGATGATGAAGATGATGATGGAGATGAAGATGGATATGAAGATGATGATGGAGATGATGATGGATATGAAGATGATGATGGAGATGATGAAGATGATGATGGAGATGAAGATGATGAAGATGATGATGGAGATGAAGATGATGAAGATCCTCCTGGCTGCTTCTCATTGTGTTCCATCAGTTAATTGCTGCAATAATGACCCCTGATGTGTCCACATACTGGACAGCAGAACAGGTGAGCCTGGTGTCATGGTGTCTGTACCTGTGGTCCATCCATCCTGTGTGTGTGTGTGTGTGTGTGTGTGTGTGTGTGTGTGTGTGTGAGATATGGAGACAGGTATATACGGTGTGTGTGTGTGTGTGTTATGGAGACAGGTATATATGGTGTGTGTGTGTGTGTGTGTGTGTTACCTGCTTCTCCTCTCAGAGCTTTCTCCACCATCACTCCTCTCTCCTCCAGCTGTCGCTGCTTCTCCTCCACCTGCTGCAGCCGTCTCTGGATCATCTGAAACAACAGAGAACACCTGTCTCACCTGTCTCACCTGTTGCTCAGGTCATATTTCCAGACCTACTGGATTGAAGCATGATCTGTCTCTGATGTCCCTATCCTCAGGTGGGCTCACCTATCCCAGGGTGGACTCACCTATCCTCAGGTGGGCTCACCTATCCCAGGGTGGACTCACCTATCCTAGGGTAGACTCACCTATCCTCAGATGGACTCACCTATCCCAGGGTGGACTCACCTATCCTATGGTAGACTCACCTATCCTAGGGTGGACTCACCTATCCTCAGTTGGGCTCACCTATCCTCAGGTGGGCTCACCTATCCCAGGGTGGACTCACCTATCCTATGGTAGACTCACCTATCCTAGGGTAGACTCACCTGCCCTCAAGTGGGCTCACTTATCCCAGGGTGGACTCACCTATCCTATGGTGGACTCACCTATCCTATGATAGACTCACCTATCCTCAGGTGGGCTCACCTATCCCAGGGTGGACTCAGCTATCCTATGGTAGACTCACCTATCCTAGGGTAGACTCACCTATCCTCAGGTGGACTCACCTATCCCAGGGTGGACTCACCTACCCTAGGGTGGACTCACCTATCCTAGGGTGGACTCACCTATCTTCAGGTGGGCTCACCTATCCCAGGGTGGACTCACCTATCCTATGGTAGACTCACCTATCCTAGGGTAGACTCACCTGTCCTCGGGTGGGCTCACCTATCCTAGGGTAGACTCACCTGTCCTCGGGTGGGCTCACCTATCCCAGGGTGGACTCACCTATCCTATAGTAGACTCAGCTGTCCCATGGTGGGCTCACCTATCCCAGGGTAGACTCACCTATCCTCGGGTGGGCTCACCTATCCTAGGGTGGACTCACCTATCTTCAGGTGGGCTCACCTATCCCAGGGTGGACTCACCTATCCTATGGTAGACTCACCTATCCTAGGGTAGACTCACCTGTCCTCTGGTGGGCTCACCTATCCTAGGGTAGACTCACCTGTCCTCGGGTGGGCTCACCTATTCCAGGGTGGAGTCACCTATCCTATAGTAGACTCAGCTGTCCCATGGTGGGCTCACCTATCCCAGGGAGGACTCACCTATCCTATGGTAGACTCACCTACCCTAGGGTAGACTCACCTATCCTCGGGTGGGCTCACCTATCCCAGGGTGGACTCACCTATCCTATAGTAGACTCAGCTGTCCCATGGTGGGCTCACCTATCCCAGGGTAGACTCACCTATCCTCGGGTGGGCTCACCTATCCCAGGGTGGACTCACCTATCCTAGGGTGGACTCACCTATCCTATGGTAGACTCACCTACCCTAGGGTGGACTCA
The DNA here is from genome assembly GCF_042242105.1 of Pempheris klunzingeri. Lineage (NCBI taxonomy): Eukaryota > Metazoa > Chordata > Actinopteri > Acropomatiformes > Pempheridae > Pempheris > Pempheris klunzingeri. The sequence continues at coordinate 216,444 of NC_092033.1, forward strand.
CCTATCCTATGGTAGACTCACCTACCCTAGGGTAGACTCACCTATCCTCGGGTGGGCTCACCTATCCCAGGGTGGACTCACCTATCCTATAGTAGACTCAGCTGTCCCATGGTGGGCTCACCTATCCCAGGGTAGACTCACCTATCCTCGGGTGGGCTCACCTATCCCAGGGTGGACTCACCTATCCTAGGGTGGACTCACCTATCCTATGGTAGACTCACCTACCCTAGGGTGGGCTCACCTATCCTAGGGTGGACTCACCTATCTTCAGGTGGGCTCACCTATCCCAGGGTGGGCTCACCTATCCCAGGGTGGACTCACCTATCCCAGGGTGGATCTCCTATCCTAGGGTAGACTCACCTATCCTAGGGTAGACTCACCTGTCCTCAGGTGGGCTCACCTATCCCAGGGTAGACTCACCTATCCTATGGTAGACTCACCTATCCTAGGGTAGACTCACCTATCCTCAGGTGGGCTCACCTATCCTAGGGTGGACTCACCTATCCCAGGGTGGACTCACCTATCCTAGGGTGGACTCACCTGTCCTCAGGTGGACTCACCTATCCTAGGGTGGACTCACCTGTCCTCAGGTGGACTCACCTATCCTAGGGTGGACTCACCTATCTTCAGGTGGACTCACCTATCCTAGAGTGGACTCACCTGTCCTAGGGTGGACTCACCTATCCTAGGGTGGACTCACCTATCTTCAGGTGGACTCACCTATCCTAGGGTAGACTCACCTGTCCTCAGGTGGACTCACGTATCCTAGGGTGGACTCACCTGTCCTCAGGTGGACTCACCTATCCTAGGGTGGACTCACCTATCTTCAGGTGGACTCACCTGGGCTTTGTGGAGTCTCTTCAGCTGCTCCCGTTTGGCCGTTCTTCTCGCAGCTCTCTGAACTCGTCGGGTTATTTTGGCGTCCAGGTCTTCGTCTTCGTCCTCCTGTCCCCTCTGGAACGTAGTCTCTGTCACGCTCAGACTGGACGGCTCCTTTGGCTGGACCAGGACACCGACCACCTCCGTGGGACAGGACGACTGTCCGTCAGAGTCCTGGACGGGGACTCTGTCCTTCCGAGAGCGTCTCTGAAACAACACAGACAAGAGGACGTCCACCAGAGTCTGACAGGTCTGTGGGTGACTGGACCCCCACCGCCACGTCATGGTCACATGATCACATGATGACACGTGTCTGTACCTTGATGGCGTACGCTCGCCTGAAGGCCAGAGCGTGAGGGACGTATGCAGGCTGAGACACGGAGGACAAAAACAGTCAAACAGATGGCAAAGAGAGACTTAAACACAATCATGCCTCAACAGCAGAGACAGTCGAGTCGTCAGGCCACCTGAGACTTGGATGAAGTCCAAGTTATTTGAGATAAAAACAAGTCAGCTGGAACGTGGCTGTTTGTTGTCTGTGGGGTGTCTGTCTGTACTGCTGCCGTGACAAAGTGATTTCCTGTGAAGGATCAATAAAGGAACTATACTATACTATTTGAGTCCAGGTCTCCAACTCCAGGTCAGTTGACAAATGCAGACAAAGTCACAGTCACAGATCTTCAACCACTACAACAACCAGAAACACAGGTTTCCTACAGAGCACAGTTTCCTGAATGCGACAGAGCTGATACCTCCTGGTTCTCCTCCTCTTCCTCTTTTATTGTGATTCTCTGAAGTTCAGACGTGAGGTCAAACAGGTCCAAACGCAACTAGAAAACCAGAACATCACAGTTACCCTGAAGTCCTCCACAGGCCACTTTTCGTCTCCAGTCCAGTTATTAGTCTGATCCCTTAAAGGGGAACTCAAGTGTTTTTAAACCTTTTAAAAGAAATGAAAAACAAAGTGTCGTCTGTGTAGAGTTTGACTGGGCAAGTTTCTATACTACCAGCCCGTTTGGTGGCTGCTGGCTGAGGTGATCTACTGGACCAATTCCAACACTTTTTCTACGCGGGGTAGAAACACCACAGTTAACCTACCCCTGACCATAAAACAGACTGGTTATCTGGGACCTGGTTCCAAGTAGTATTGAAACCTGTCCAGTCAAACTACGCAGATGACACTCAGATTTATTTACAATAAAGAACTGGACTCAGTTCAATTTCCTCCAGTTAAACAAAGAGAAGTCAGACTGAAGCTTTGTTACAAGAAACCTCCAGTCTGACTGTTCTCACCAGGTGAGTTCACACCTGCCCTGTTTAGCTGGGTTTTATTGAACCCTGGAGTGTTTCTGCCCTCTGTGCAGGTGTTTCTGGACCACATGGACATTTTGACCAATTAGAAAACAGCTTCCTCTCGTTGCCGTGTAAACTCCAACCAAACTCAGTAAGAGACATCATAACAAACTGTTCCCTGATTGGACTAGAGCAGACACCTCACATGGCGTGTCTCTGGGAGAGGCGTTGTCATTGGTTACAGACACATGAAGACGTCCTGCCCGTGCTGAGAGCCACCATGCATTTGAGTCTTACTTTGTTTCTGGGGGTCAGTGAACATCTCTGCAGCAGAGCGAACGAGTCCAGATCCGAGTCCTCCGTCAGACCGCCTCTCACACCTGAAGACACAGGAAGTAGAATTATGACCTCACCACTGTGACCTTACTGTCTGTGTTTGTTTATTACATCTTCACCTGTCGCTCTCCTCTGATCTGCTGCGTTCTTCTTCACCCTCTCTGCAGGTAAAGTCCTTCCCTTTGTCTTCTCCTTCCTGTTTCCAGAGAACACCGCCCTCCACAGGGCTCCGGCCCCGCCCCCTTCCACCTCCACCTGACCAGGGGGTGGAGCCTCTCGGAGCCAGCTCCACTGGAGGAGAGCCCCGCCCCCGCCCTGCAGGTGGGGGAGGCCAAGGCGAAGGGGGAGGCTGCGGGCTCCTCTAAGCCTCCTCCTCGCCCCCTCAGACTCCACCCCCTCTGCATCTGGCCCCGCCTCTTCATTCTGCAGGGGAAGGGGCTTCCTCATGGGCAGTTCAGGGCTGATGTCATCAAATGAGTCCCGCCCTCCTGCACATGGAGCGTGTGTCTGAGCTGCTGTTTCCATGACAACGACAGGTGTGAGTGCCGCGTGCGGAGCTGCATCTTCATTGTCATCAGGGGAGGAGTCAGGTGTGGTGACGAAGGGGGCGGTGGAGGGCCTGTTGGCGGGGGGTGGGGTCTGTGACGGAAGCGTGGAGGCGGAATCGGGCTCCACAGGTGCATCATGTGTGATGTCACTTCCTGCTGCTGAGGAGACAAGAGAAATGTCCTCCTCAGGGAGGGCGGGGTGAGTCGGGGGATAGATCAGGGTGATTTTTGGAAGAATTCAGTTTGTACTGTAAAATGGTTCTTGTTTAATCACATTCGTTATATCGCTCTCTTCAAACACCCCAGACTCCATTCACAAAACCACTCATTTTACCACTTCCTTGTCTGCTTGTGTGGTTGTGTCCCATCAGTGCTGTGTTCTGTGAGGAAAGATGTCTAAACCCCCACCACACATTACAAATACAGCCAAGGTTTAACAATAGCAGACTTCATCTAAATTTAATGGTTTTAAGAATGTAGTTTGGTTGGTTCGATTCCACCTGTCTCATCCTGTAACAGGAGCCACAACCCCCCCCCCTCTGCCAGCAGGGGGAGACACAACACACACACACACACACACACAGGATTCAAACTACACACCTGACAGGAAAGTGAGACTCACCATCACTGGACTCCACTTCACTGCCTTCCTCCTCCTCCTCTTCCTCCTCCTCCTCCTCCTCCTCTTCCTCCTCTTCCTCCTCCTCCTCCATCTCTGACTCTGAACTGAAAACAGAAACACAGTAGATTTAATGAGGAGGAAGAGGAGGAAGAAGAAGAGGAAGAGGAGGAAGAAGAGGAGGAGGGGGAAGAGGAGAAAGAAGAAGAGGAGGAAGAAGAGGAGGAGAAAGAAGAAGAGGAGGAGGAAGAGGAGGGGGAAGAGGAGGGGGAGGAGGAAGAAGAGGAGGAAGAGGAGGAAGAAGAGGAGGAATAGGAGGGGGAGGAGGAAGAGGAGGGGGAGGAGGAGGAGAAAGAAGAAGAGGAAGAGGAGGGGGAAGAGGAGGAGGAGGAGGAGGAGAAAGAAGAAGAGGAAGAGGAGGGGGAAGAGGAGGAGGAGAAAGAAGAGGAGGAAGAAGAGGAGACAGAATAAAGCAGACCCACAATTTTAATCATAAAAAGTCACCCGTGTACTCTGACCTGTGCCGGGGTTTCTGGTCTAGGTCCAGGTTGAACCGGTTCAGGGTCTCCTCAGAGACCTCCTTGGGCTCCTCCGGCCCCCCCTCCCAGGTCCAGCCCCCCCGGCGGTTCTCCAGCTCGATCCTCTCAGGCGTCGCCACGGTTACAGAAAGAGCTGCATACACAGCAACGCAGCCGCACACACACACAGAGACACACACACACACACACACACTAAAGCCCACAGTGATCCAGTGTGAGGAGCGCGCTCAGTGACCACCTGGAAGACAGCGAACACACGACAGGTGAGCGACTCACCTGACGACCGCCGGCGCTCAGCACAGACCACCGAGTCCACACAGGAGACGGGCGGGGCCAGAGACGCCTGTGGATCAAACAAACACACCCACACGTTACACCGCCACCACCATCACCACCATCACCATCACCAGCACCACCATCACCACCATCACCATCACCACCACCACCACCATCACCACCATCACCACCACCATCACCACCATCACCATCACCACCATCACCATCACCATCACCATCACCACCATCACCACCAGCACCACCATCACCATCATCACCATCACCACCACCACCACCACCACCACCACCATCACCACCATCACCATCACCATCACCACCATCACCACCATCACCATCATCACCACCATCACCATCATCACCATCACCACCACCACCATCACCATCACCACCATCACCATCACCACCATCACCACCATCACCACCATCACCATCACCACCATCACCATCACCATCACCACCATCACCACCATCACCACCATCACCATCACCACCATCACCACCATCACCATCACCACCATCACCACCATCACCACCATCACCATCACCACCATCACCACCATCACCACCATCATCACCACCATCACCATCACCACCATCACCATCACCACCATCACCACCATCACCATCATCACCACCACCACCATCACCACCACCACCATCACCATCACCACCATCACCACCATCACCACCATCACCATCACCACCATCACCACCATCACCATCACCACCATCATCACCATCACCACCATCACCACCATCACCACCATCACCATCACCACCACCACCATCACCATCACCACCATCACCATTACCACCATCACCACCACCACCATCATCACCACCATCACCATCACCACCATCACCACCATCACCATCACCACCATCACCACCATCACCACCATCACCATCACCACCATCACCACCACCACCATCACCACCACCACCATCACCACCATCACCATCACCACCACCATCACCATCACCACCATCACCACCATCACCACAACCATCACTGTCACCACCAGTGGCGTAGCACCAAATTCTGGGCCCTGCACACTCTCAATAGCCATCCATGGTGTAGGACGGGGGGGGGGGGGGGGCGTCTCAACAGCGGCGGACGCTGCTCCTGCTGCTCCAGCTGCTCCACTGTTTGTTTCTGCAACTGGTTAATGTTGCCAGCTAACGTTAGCTGGCCCATAATTGTCTTTATACGTACAGCCGCAAGCAGCCTGGTTGGCAACTAGGTAAGCTAAAGACTTCACGTGAGCAAAGAAACATCGTTAACTTTAATTGGACTTTGCATAACAAGCCAACTCGGTTCACCTTTGGGAAAGAAAGCAGCCAACAGCTGCCACTGCCTCCCCTCATTCTGCCTTCTTTCTCTTTCTTTCCTCTTCTGATACCCCGACTTGTGCTCCTTGGGCAGCATGATGTCGCCGGTCGCTGTCGCGGGCGGACTAAACCATTTTGCGCCTCCAAGAAGGGGCCCCCAGAATGTCCAATATGTTGGGAGGACTTTGACATAAAGTTCATTCTCTCAGTTGATGTTATCAATATATTTGAAATAAATTATGACACCAATTAATTGGAGGGCCCAATTCATTCGAAATGAAAACATCACAAAAAAAAAAATATATATCAGCATTTTCATGGGCCCCTCTCCCTACTCGGGCCCTAGGTAGTCAGGTCCACTTTTTCCCCCACTACCACGCCCGTGGTCACCACCATCACCACCATCACCATCACCACCATCACCACCTTCATCACCACCACCTTCACCACCATCATCATCATTATCACCATTGAAATGCCCTCACAAGCAGCTATGACTGAGCCACTGACCACCAGGAATGCCCTAGCAACCACACACAGTCACCCTAGCAACGCCCTAGCAACCACGCACAGTCGGCTTGGCAACACTTCAGTAACACCTTAGCAGCCACCCAGAAACACCCTAGCAACCACAGAAACACCCTAGCAACCACAGAAACAGATTCATGCTATCAGAAAGGACTGTATGTTTGAGGTAATAATTCATCAGACTTGAATAAACTGTCTCAGTACACAGTACACACAGTACACAGTACACACAGTACACACAGTACACAGTACACACAGTACACAGTACACAGTACACACAGTACACACAGTACACAGTACACAGTACACACAGTACACACAGTACACACAGTACACAGTACACAGTACACACAGTACACAGTACACAGTACACACAGTGCACAGTACACAAGATTAGTCCATGGTATTACAGTATTGGAGAATATTAGTACATGAAGCTCATCTTACTATGGATGGTCGATGTGAAGCAGCTCGGTCAGACGGCAGCGGCCTCCTCTTCACAGTCGGGGAGTTCAGGCGGGAGTCGTAGTGATGAAGACAGTAAAACATCCCTGAGTCACACACACACACACACACACACACACACACACAGACATGTGACCATATGTCCCCTCCAGCAGTTGAAATGTCCCACTTTTATACCAGCATCCAAACACACCACGCCTCACACTTCAAAATCACTGTGCTCTGATTGGCTGCTGAGCCCAAACACACAATACGAGCTCTGTGGGACCACACACACACACACACACACACACACACACACACACACACACACACACACACACACACACACACACCGGTTTGTGCAACTTTTATTAGGACGTTGAATTAACTTTATTCATTGTGGACAGACTGACCCAAACCAGGACGTTCAGCCTAATCGGGGCTCTGGTCCTGACAAGACTGGTGTTGTGATAGGACACACACACACACACACACACACACTCAGTGAGATAAACCAGCTCAGACATGTGTGGGGGCCTGAGGCTCCGACGGTTCGCTGTGTGTTCAGTCCTCAGAGTGAACATCAGCAGTCATGTGTTCACGTCCAGGGGCTGCTGGGGGGGGGGGGGGGGGGGGGGTAAGTGCGATGAAGGTCATGAAGGCCATTTTCCACCGCATTCCCGGGGTTTGGATAAAGTGACACACAGACACATTGGAGTCTGACACGTGATGACAAACAGAGACAGGAAGTGGACAGGTGTGCGAGCCCCACCTGTCTGCCGCTCAAAGGCGTAGGCGGCCAGACCGAGCGAGCCGCTGCAGTGGGAACACCTGAAGCAGCTGCGGTGGAAGAAAAAACCCTCCGCACTCAAACGCTCCATCAGGTAGACCCTCCTCTGGCAGAAGACACAGACAGCACTGCCCCCGGGGCACTGAGAGACAGACAGACAGGCAGAGAGACAGACAGACAGGTAGACCCTCCTCTGGCAGAAGACACAGACAGCACTGCCCCCGGGGCACTGAGAGACAGACAGACAGGCAGAGAGACAGACAGACAGGTAGACCCTCCTCTGGCAGAAGACACAGACAGCACTGCCCCCGGGGCACTGAGAGACAGACAGACAGGCAGAGAGACAGACAGACAGGTAGACCCTCCTCTGGCAGAAGACACAGACAGCACTGCCCCCGGGGCACTGAGAGACAGACAGACAGGCAGAGAGACAGACAGGTAGACCCTCCTCTGGCAGAAGACACAGACAGCACTGCCCCCGGGGCACTGAGAGACAGACAGGCAGAGAGACAGACAGACAGGTAGACCCTCCTCTGGCAGAAGACACAGACAGCACTGCCCCCGGGGCACTGAGAGACAGACAGGCAGAGAGACAGACAGACAGGTAGACCCTCCTCTGGCAGAAGACACAGACAGCACTGCCCCCGGGGCACTGAGAGACAGACAGGCAGAGAGACAGACAGACAGGTAGACCCTCCTCTGGCAGAAGACACAGACAGCACTGCCCCCGGGGCACTGAGAGACAGACAGACAGGCAGAGAGACAGACAGACAGGTAGACCCTCCTCTGGCAGAAGACACAGACAGCACTGCCCCCGGGGCACTGAGAGACAGACAGGCAGAGAGACAGACAGACAGGTAGACCCTCCTCTGGCAGAAGACACAGACAGCACTGCCCCCGGGGCACTGAGAGACAGACAGGCAGAGAGACAGACAGACAGGTAGACCCTCCTCTGGCAGAAGACACAGACAGCACTGCCCCCGGGGCGCTGAGAGACAGACAGGCAGAGAGACAGACAGACAGGTAGACCCTCCTCTGGCAGAAGACACAGACAGCACTGCCCCCGGGGCGCTGAGAGACAGACAGGCAGAGAGAAAGACAGACAGGTAGACCCTCCTCTGGCAGAAGACACAGACAGCACTGCCCCCGGGGCGCTGAGAGACAGACAGGCAGAGAGAAAGACAGGTAGACCCTCCTATGGCAGAAGACACAGACAGCACTGCCCCCAGGGCGCTGAGAGACAGACAGGCAGAGAGAAAGACAGACAGGTAGACCCTCCTCTGGCAGAAGACACAGACAGCACTGCCCCCGGGGCGCTGAGAGACAGACAGACAGGCAGAGAGACAGACAGGTAGACCCTCCTCTGGCAGAAGACACAGACAGCACTGCCCCCGGGGCGCTGATAGACAGACAGACAGGCAGAGAGACAGACAGGTAGACCCTCCTCTGGCAGAAGACACAGACAGCACTGCCCCCGGGGCGCTGAGAGACAGACAGACAGGCAGAGAGACAGACAGGTAGACCCTCCTCTGGCAGAAGACACAGACAGCACTGCCCCCAGGGCGCTGAGAGACAGACAGGCAGAGAGACAGACAGGTACGTCACGTCTGATGACGAACCAATCAAACTCACCAAGGTCACTTCCTCCTCACTCTGATTCATTATTGGCTCATCCAATGAGGTCACTCCACCTGTGTGCACCTGCAGAGACAGGTAGTCAGAGAGAGAGAGAGAGAGAGAGAGACAGGTAGTCAGAGAGAGAGAGAGAGAGAGAGAGACAGGTAGTATTGAGTTCTTTCTCTTCATCAGGACTGAGTGTTCTGGCCCACTGTTTGATCTGATGTGGACTCTGTTCTGATGTGGACTCTGTTCTGATGTGGACTCTGTCCTGATGTGGACTCTGATTTGATGTGGACTCTGTTCTGATGTGGACTCTGTTCTGATGTGGACTCTGATTTGATGTGGACTCTCTCCTGATGTGGACTCTCTCCTGATGTGGACTCTGTTCTGATGTGGACTCTGTTCTGATGTGTCCCGAAGGGGGGGGGGGGGGGGGGGGGGGTGTCACTGATACACTAACACACACACTAACACACACCTGAACACACCTGAACACACACACACAAACACACACTAACACACACCTGAACACACACGCAAACACACACCTGAACACACACTTGAACACACATTAACACACACTTGAACACACATTAACACACACTTGAACACACACTAACACACACTAACACACACACTAACACACACCTGAACACACACCTGAACACACACTAACACACACCTGAACACACACTAACACACACCTGAACACACACTAACACACACCTGAACACACACTTGAACACACACCTGAACACACACTAACACACACTAACACACACTTGAACACACACCTGAACACACACTAACACACACTAACACACACCTGAACACACACTAACACACACCTGAACACACACTAACACACACTTGACTTTGACCCCCCTGCACTAGGGTGTGCATTAGTGTGTGTTCAGGTGTTCCCAGCATGCACTAGGGTGTGCATTAGTGTGTGTTCAGGTGTTCCCAGCATGCACTAGGGTGTGCATTAGTGTGTGTTCAGGTGTTCCCAGCATGCACTAGGGTGTGCATTAGTGTGTGTTCAGGTGTTCCCAGCATGCACTAGGGTGTGCATTAGTGTGTGTGTTCAGGTGTTCCCAGCATGCACTAGGGTGTGCATTAGTGTGTGTTCAGGTGTTCCCAGCATGCACTGCGGCCGTACCTGCTCCATGATTCTCTGCCTGAACCTGAAGCTCATCTGTTCCTGCTGCAGAGTCCGTTTCCTCTGGGGGGACGTTACCATGGAAACACAGGACGACACGTCAAACACACACTACTTCCTGTTCACACACACACACACACACACACACACACACAGACACACACAGACACAGACACACACAGACACACAGACACACAGACACACACACACACACACACACACACAGACACACAGACACACACACACACACACACACACACACACACACACACACACACACACACACAGACACAGACACACACAGACACACAGACACACAGACACACACACACACACACACAGACACACACAGACACACACAGACACACAGACACACACACACACACACACACACACAGACACACAGACACACACACACACACACACACACACACACACAGACACAGACACACACAGACACACAGACACACAGACACACACAGACACACACACACACACAGACACACAGACACACAGACACACACACACACACACACACACACACACACACACACAGACACACATACACAGCATGAGGGATGCTGACTATCAGTCTTTACCGGTCTCCATGACGACAGGGGGGGCGGAGCTGCAGCCAGCGGACAGTCTGGAGACTGGGGGTGGGGGGGGGCCCCCTCCTGCTGGTGGACACACAGACATTCAGTCATGTGATCAAAGTTATCAGATATGATCCCATTATGTATTGATTGTACTCTGTGTGTACTCTGTGTGTACTCTGTGTACTCTGTGTGTACTCTGTGTGTACTCTGTGTGTACTCTGTGTACTCTGTGTACTCTGTGTGTACTCTGTGTGTACTCTGTGTACTCTGTGTGTACTCTGTGTACTCTGTGTGTACTCTGTGTACTCTCTGTGTACTCTCTGTGTACTCTGTGTGTACTCTGTGTACTCTGTGTGTACTCTGTGTGTACTGTGTGTACTCTGTGTACTGTTGCTAACGGATGCTGCAGTTTAACAGTAACGTTAATATTCTCCTTTGTTATTGATCACCAGTAAGATCAATAACATTCATCTGTCCAGCATCTTCATTAATCTGCACCTTCAATAAGTGAGCATCATGTGATCAGCCGTTATTGATAAAGTGACAAACAGGAAGTGATCGTTACGGTATTGATGGATGACGGACTCCTGCAGGAGATGGAGCTCTCGTCCAGCTTCGCCTGCAGCTGATTGGCTATCAGGCGCACTCTGGAGCAATAGGCCCCGCCCACTAACACCTCTTCACACACCTGGCCAGTGACATCACCGTTCAGGTCACATGACTGCAGACAGAAACGTCATTGATCAGGAAACAAGGAGTGAAGGCTGATTGATCAGAGACTAAAGGGATCAGTGACCTTCTGCTGCTCTCGACACTCGCCGCTGGTCCTCATCCGCTTCCCCCGAATGTCCCGCTGGTCCTGCAGACACACCGAGGGACGGCTCAGAGACCATAACCAATAATCAATAATCAGTCATCAGGAATCAATTATCAGCAGTCAATAGTTGATTTTCACAAATCAATAATAAGCAATTAATATTCAGTAATCAATAATCAGAAATGAATAATCAATAATCAGTGATCAGTAATTAATAATCATAATTAGTCATCGGTAATCCATAGTCAGTCAGATAACAGACGTGAGGATCAATAACCTTCGGCACCTTGGGGTTCCTCCTCCTGGACGCTCCTCCCGGCCTCAGGTGAGCGGGAGGCGGGGCCTCTCTCAGCAGGTGGTGGAGCTCGCTCAGGTAGGTGACCATGGACAGACAGTCGGGCTCACAGCTCATCTCCTCCACCGTCATCGGGGGGCTGATCCCAAAGGCCTCCTGGGCCGCCGCCACGCCCACGCGGGTGGCGTCCTCCGCCGAAGACACGCCCACAGAGTCAAAGTCACTGAGGGGGGAGACAGGTGGAGAGACGGAAGGTTAGACAGGTGGACAGACAGAGAGACAGACATACAGCCAAGCAGACAGACAGACAGACAGAGAGACAGGCAGGCAAGCAGACAGACAGACAGACAGACAGAGAAACAGGCAGGCAAGCAGACAGACAGACAGGCGAGCGTTACATGAGGTCGGGCCGGTGTCGGTGAATCAGGGCGCACAGAGCCCGGCCACTCTTCCAGGAAGTAGTCAAGTCACTAACGGCAACACCACGGTAACCATGAGTCTGCTCCTGACACCATGCTAGCAGCTGATTGGACTGGGAGAGAGAGCCTATCAGAGAGCAGGAGACAGGGACCAATGAGATCACAGGGGAGGAGACAATAACCAATCAGAACAGAGGGGAGGAGACGGGCCAATCAGAGTCACAGGACGCTAACCGGAACCTTGTCTCAGGACTCCAGGTGATGGCAGGCGGATGATGTCACCACAGTCTGTGTTTAGCCCCGCCTCCTCTCCTGTGTCCACCAGGTGTCTCACCTGAAAGACACAAACACAGGTAACTTTGTTCCTGTCGTTTCATTGGGCGAATGTGTGTGTGTGTGTGTATTAGCGTACCTGTGCAAGTGTGTGTGTATAAACGTTCCTGTTCAAGTGTGTATGTGTGTGTGTGTGTATAAACGTACTTGTGCACGTGTGTGTGTGTGTATATAAACGTACCTGCGTAGGTGTGTGTGTGTGTATAAACGTACCTGTGCAAGTGTGTGTGTGTATAAACATTCCTGTTCAGGTGTGTGCGTGTGTGTGTATAAACGTACCTGTGCACGTGTGTGTGTGTGTGTGTGTGTGTGTGTATAAACGTACCTGTGCAGGTGTGTGTGTGTGTGTGTGTGTGTGTGTGTGTATGTAAACGTACCTGTGCAGGTGTGTGTGTGTGTGTGTGTATAAACGTACCTGTGCAGGTGTGTGTGTGTGTGTGTATATAAACATACCTCTGCAGGTGTGTGTGTGTATATAAACGTACCTCTACAGGTGTGTGTGTATATAAACGTACCTGTGCAGGTGTGTGTGTGTATATAAATGTACCTGTGCAGGTGTGTGTGTGTGTATAAACGTACCTGTGCAGGTGTGTGTGTGTATAAACGTACCTGTGCAGGTGTGTGTGTGTGTATAAACGTACCTGTGCAGGTGTGTGTGTATAAACGTACCTGTGCAGGTGTGTGTGTGTATATAAACGTACCTGTGCAGGTGTGTGTGTGTGTGTGTGTGTGTGTGTGTGTGTGTGTGTATCTAAACGTACCTGTGCAGGTGTGTGTGCGTGTGTGTGTGTGTGTGTGTATATATAAACGTACCTGTGCAGGTGTGTGTGTGTATATAAACGTACCTGTGCAGGTGTGTGTGTGTGTGTGTGTGTATATAAACGTACCTGTGCAGGTGTGACAAGCAGGCGGTTGATGTTCAGGTATCTGGTTGTCGGGTCGACTGTAAACAGACTGAAGTTCTTCTGAAGATTCTCAGGAGTTGTCTGAGGGAGGAGACGGTATACACTCTCTCTGTGAGACAGACAGGTGAGAGAGAGACAGACAGACAGACAGGTGAGAGACAGAGAGAGACAGACAGACAGCTGTGTGTACATATACACAGAAATGAATGTCTCTGACCTGCGTTATGTGCTAAATGTTCTGTATCTGTTTAGCTCCTTTCATTCACTCAGGATCTCAGTAGAGGAGGCTGTTCTTTCACACACATTCACACACTGAAGCTGCTTCAGGACCAGGTTGGAGTTCAGTGTCTCCAAGGACACTTCAACATGCTGACGTGTGTACATGTGTACGTGTGTATCTGTGTACGTGTGTACCTGTGTATGTGTGTATGTGTGTACGTGTGTATCTGTGTACATGTGTACGTGTGTACGTGTGTACGTGTGTATCTGTGTACGTGTGTACATGTGTACATGTGTACATGTGTATCTGTGTACGTGTGTACCTGTGTATGTGTGTACGTGTGTACATGTGTACGTGTGTACATGTGTACGTGTGTACGTGTGTATCTGTGTACGTGTGTACGTGTGTACGTGTGTACGTGTGTACATGTGTATCTGTGTACGTGTGTACCTGTGTATGTGTGTACGTGTGTACATGTGTACGTGTGTACGTGTGTACATGTGTACGTGTGTACGTGTGTATCTGTGTACGTGTGTATCTGTGTACGTGTGTACCTGTGTATGTGTGTACGTGTGTACATGTGTACGTGTGTACGTGTGTACATGTGTACGTGTGTACGTGTGTATCTGTGTACGTGTGTACATGTGTACATGTGTACGTGTGTACGTGTGTATCTGTGTACGTGTGTACCTGTGTATGTGTGTATGTGTGTACATGTACATACGTGTGCCGTATGTACACGTGATGTAACGTGTGTATCACATGGTAACAGTGACCTCTGTGCCAGGACGTGGAGGGCCGACGCCCCCTGAGACCAACTCCTGATCATCCAGGACGAATCCAGAGCGGCCAGGAAGCCACGAGCTATCCCTGTTCCCATTGGCCAGAAGGGCTGCAGGTAGGACAGACAGGTGAGGTCAGACAGGTAGGTGGGACAGACAGACAAGTAGGAGAGCCAGCTAGGGCAGACAGACAGGTAGGACAGACAGACACCTCAGACACCTGTCTCACCTTCTTTAAACAACTGTCTCACCTCCAGCAAACTGTCTCACCTCCCTCAGACACCTGTCTTACCTCCAGCAGACTGTCTCATCTCCTCAGGCACCTGTCTCACCTCCAGCAGACACCTGTCTCATCTCCCTCAGACCCGTCTCACCCCCAGCAGACTGTCTCATCTCCCTCAGACCCCTGTCTCACCTCCGGCAGACTGTCTCCCCTCCCTCAGACACCTGTCTTACTTTCTTCGGACCCCTGTCTCACCCCCAGCCGACTGTCTTACCTCCCTCAGACCCCTGTCTCACCTCCAGCAGACTGTCTCCCACCAGAGTGACCAACAGCTGGTGTCCGTGGCGTTGGCGGATCATGGCGGCGTTCTCAGATGCGTACATGCAGGTGAAGTCAAACATGGCGACGTCCGGCTGACCGTAGTGATTCATGGCGAAGTCCAGAGATGGCAGCTGGTGATTGGTGGAGAAGTCAGCGGCCTCGCGGGCGTATGCCAACAATGCATTCTGGTCCACGTTTCCCCGGGAGAGAAGCAGCTCGGTGTCTGCGAAGTCCTGGCAGAGGAAGAACAGGAGCTTTCCAGTAACTCGGACTCGAGCCTTCCCGGCGTTTTGACCTGGACCCGTCTCCGTCTCGGTGTGTGTGTGTTTAACTCAGGCTCGGCACCGCAGCGGTGTGTGTCCAGGTGTGTGGGCTCACCTGTACGATGACTCCTTTCTCCAGCAGACTCGGTTTCTTGGCGGTCATGACGAAGTAGTGTGTGTCGTCTTTGTAGTAGACGATGTTCTCCAAGTCGATACCTGCAGGAGTCACATGGTGACGTCACAACAGGCTCAGAGACACTCACACATTAGCCGGACGCGACTCGTGTGTCGTACCGGTTTCCTGCCGCAGCTCCTGGAAGAACCTCTGATTGAAGATGAAGGCCACCCCGCTGAGCTCCTCCACTTTGGCCTCAGCGCTGGTGTTTCTGTTCTTAAAGTTGGCTGTGATGGCGATGGCCAGCTTCCCTCTGAACTCTTTACGCCTGAAACCTGTTTGACGGACAGTTTCAGATCCTCAGGACAGAGTTTAATCGTCGTACACCCTGTAATAACCCCAAAATAACACTATACTTGTATGACAGTATTTTGACAATGAAGTCAGAACGTTCCAAGTCAAAAGTACAATTAAAGAAAAGTTAAAAAAGATTCATTACAGTAAGAGAAAGTTCAGGTGTCACCACAAACACAACATGTGGAGGAAAAGTGTTGAATTTACCAGAGGCCAAAGGCTACGGTGGCCTCTGAGGGACAGACGGAGCTCAAAGCATCTGAACAACCTAACGTAGCATCTACAGGCTAACAATTAGCATGTTAGCATGCTCCAAGAGACTGCTGGTCATGAGACAGAGTCTGGACTCAGATTCTGACTCGCAATCTGGAATTGTCTTTCTAGACCCAAACTCGGACCAGGATTATGGTGTTCTGGTCCGGCTTTGGCCAGACTGAGGTGGACTCGGACAAGTTCGGGTCCGGTCGGTACCTGGGAGTGTGTTCCTGCGACCGTCGGCTCCAACAACGACGTCAAACTCCAGATAATTGACAGGATGAGACTTTGGACTCACCTCCATCCTCCAGCCCACCTCTGCACAGGTAGACAGGCAGGCAGTTAGACAGGTGGAAGGGTAGACAAGTGTACAGGTGTACAGGTAGACAGGCGCACAGTTAGACAGGTAGACAGGTGTATAGGTGTACAGGTAGACAGGTAGACAGGTGTATAGGTGTACAGGTAGACAGGTAGACAGGTAGACAGGTGTACAGGTGTACAAGTAGACAGGCGCACAGTTAGACAGGTAGACAGGTGTATAGGTGTACAGGTAGACAGGTGCACAGGTAGACAGGTGAACAGGTAGACAGGTGGGCAGATGGTTCTGACTGGACTTGGGGACCGTTGGGCCTCACTCTGTGTGCTCTGGTCTTCCGGCGGCTCCACCAGGTGTTTGAACTCCACGTTGACGTGAACCTCCACCCCCAGCAGTAAGGCGACCTTCAGCAGGACCAGCTGCAGCTGACGGATACCTGCAGACGGGAGACAGGTGCTGACTGGACAACCCACCTGGTGAGATGGGACAGGCGTGATGGAGCACACACTCACTGATGTGGTCGATGGCGCCAGCGCAGAACTTCCCATAGAACTTCTTGGCACCGAGGCCGCGCAGGTCGTGGATGGCAAAGGGCCACAGGTGGAGCACGTTGTTCCTGGAGAACGAGTCCCTCTTCTCCAGCAGCACCACCCGAGCTCCCATGAAGCTCAGCTCCACCGCCGTCCTCAGGCCGCAGGGCCCCGCCCCAATGACCACGCACTGACCAATCGGAGAGAGAGAGGACACGCGGACCAATCAGAGACATCAGAGGTTTGTCACATGATTTTCTGTCTTTCTATAACCATTCATACAGTTTTGCTTAAAGGGTCATTCCACTGCTTTTACACCATTGGCTTCCTGTTTCATAACAGGTACCTTTGACACCTGTAACCACACCCACCAGGGGCATCACAGTGAAGCGACACACTGTGGCTTGGACCACAGGGTGTTGGGTGTCCTGTGTCGTAGGCTGTGGTGTCATGTATATTGTAAGTGTTGCTGTTATGTTACAGTTTATCACTTTGTCCTGTGTTACGTGTGCTGGACAGGACGTACGGTGGTGCCGCTGCACACCCTCTTGTACTCTGGCTGCGCCGCCCTTCGGTCCAGTTTGCTCCACAGAGCGTTGGCCCTCCAGTAGTTGAGGCGGTGTTTGATTGGCCGGTACAGCGGCCTCTCGGCGGCGCTTGGGTCCAGCTGCAGATGTTCACACAGCTGGCCAAAGGTTGACAGCGCCGCCCTGCAGGTTGACGCGGACACAAACTCATCAAACAGCTCCTGAGCTCGGTACTCTGGCTCCGACTCATCTTCCATGGCGACCCTGGAGGCCGCAAGGCACCATGGGAAGAGTGTCACCTGCCGATGATGTCACTGACAGATTCCAGCTTGTCCTTGGACAGAAGAGCAGAGACGGTTTAAAGCGGGTTCAGGGAACCCTAATGCTAACCTGTTAGCCTGAACCCATTAGCATGAACCTGTTAGCATGAACCCGTTAGCATGAACCCTGGAAGAGACAGGTTGTTCTCAAACACAAAGAGGGACTGCTAACCAGGTACCTACAGTACTTGCTGCAGTACTACTAGCTGCAGTATTTCCTGCAGTACTTGCTGCAGTACTTCCTGCAGTACTTCCTGCAGTACTACTAGCTGCAGTACTTACTGCAGTACTACTAGCTGCAGTACTTCCTGCAGTACTTGCTGCAGTACCTCTGAAACGCTGGTTCACTGGTTTGGTGAGTGAAGCTGCTGGATGAAGTCCAGGTGTCCTGCTGAGAGGACAGGAAGCAGCAGACATGGAGACTTAGAGCTGCACAGACTTTAATCTGAAGGTGTGATGGATTAACACAACGTTTCACTCCACACAAAGACTTTTACTTTGACACCTGTGCTGACAGCTCTCACTCACTGCACCTGTGAATGTGTCACATGACCTGTCTGACCTTCGACCTCATGAACAAACACTCTCCCCTCAGCCTGGAAGACTGTGTGATCCTGTCAAAAGCTCTGGAAAAAGCTGCAGCTTTAAACATCACACAGTGTCATAGTGATGTCACTGGTCACATGACCCACGTTTATCTGAGTGTGTGTGTGTGTGTGTGTGTGTGTGAACACAGTGTTACTGAACAGAAACAAAGAGGCTCACAGAGAACAGATCCATCAGTACCAGGAACCAACACCCCCACACACACACCATGTGTCTCTAATCTTTACCGTAACTTAGGAACACTAACTAACTAACTAACTAACTAACTAACCCATCCCTGACTCTGACCCACAACAACACAGTTTAGAAAAACGTTCTTAGTAGGACCCTGAAAAATGTCCTCACAATGTCTTCATGTTTCCACGTTACGGTCCCCACTATGTACACAATACAAGAACACATACAATGGATACAATCATTTGATAAGACGATTAATTGATTGATTTGTTAATCAACTCTCATTAAAAGCTTTTCTTTGTCAGCTGGATGAGAAAAAACATCAGAAACTAACTGAACTCGATGCAGCAGATATATTTAACTGCCTGATAAGAGATAACACCTGTCTGCTCATAAACACACCTGCAGCCATCATCATCATCATCATCATCATCATCATCATCAAGGAACATTTCACACACAATGAATGTCCAACCAAAGCTGAACACACACACACACAGTTATAATGTGTGAGATGAATCAGTGAACTCACGTCTCAGAGAGCTGCTCTCCATCTTCAGCTCCAGTCTAAATCCACTGTAATCCCACACACACACACACACACACAGTGAGGTCAGTGGGCGGGGCCATTGGAGGACAGGCTCCGCCCCCTGAGAACAGACAGTGATCCCAGTGTGTCTGAGCTAACGAGCTTAATGAGGAGATCGGGAGCCACAGATCAGCTTCATCTTCATCACAGCGGCGCACAGAGCAGCAGCGCCACCATCAGGCCGTTAGCATGACCACAGTCCTCGTCGCCGATGAAGAGTTTCACAACAAACTGAGTTTAAACTTCCTGAATATTGAATAGTGAATATTTACAGTGTGATTTCTGTCACCATGGCAACAAAACGCGACCATCTCATTTAACAAAGCGTTCCTTTAGTCTTTGGTGACGGCGCTGAAAGTCTCCTCGTGCTGCTGATGTTTCTTACATGAACTTTTTTCCCCAGGATGACATTTTATCTGTAAAATGCTGTTTCTATCCCACCTCTGTTTTCATTCTGTTGATGATTAAAGAAAGAAAGATAAGATCTCCAAACGTTCAAACATACTTTAATGACTGGATTAGGATTTTTCTTCCATTTTACATGTAAACTTTCTGCAGAACAATAAACGTCCAGCTTACTTAGAAAGAAGAGAAACCTTTAGAACAAGTTTAAATAAAGTTTTGCAGCAGCTGTGCCCCCCCCCCCCCCCCCCCCCCCAGTGTTCGGAGGTGGTGACTAAAATGGTTTTATGTGTTCTTAAGATTAAAAGATGCAATAAATAAGGTGACGCTGAAACAGTGTTCATTCATAGATCAAAGTGATTGACGGCACGGAGCTGATGTCAGTCACTTGTTTAATATCTTCACAGTTCACGTGTAACAGATAAAATGACAAAGAGAAACGGCGGTTTGTTTGCAGACGTCATCAAGAGCTTTGCTGAAAAAAAGAACAGTAATCTATTGTTTAATAAAGTCAAGCACAGTTAAATAAAGTTTGTTCCAACTGGAAATGGTTTGGTGTTTCTCACCAGCAGAGCTCGTCCTTTAGTTTCTATCGGCAGCAGGAAGTTTCCCAGAGCACAGACCACACAGGCCACGGCAAACGGACTAAGAGCCTGAATCACCGACTGAGACATCAGCACCTGAAGTACACACGCAGTCAGGTCACACCTGGACACCAGATACACCTGAAAACTCACCTGAACAGATCCCCGTCAGGATCCTGAACCCACCTGAGCGATGAACGGAGCGATCATTCCTCCAATCCGGCTGAATGACGTACAGAAGCCCATCCCCAGAGACCGAGCCACGGTGGGATACACCTGAGACACAAAGACCCCCTGATTGATAAAAACCTGACAGACAGACATAAAACAAGCGTCCACCACAACCAGCAGAGCCTGGACATACCTCAGCGGTGTAAATATAAACCACATTAAAGTTCATGGAGACCAGAGCCCGGAGCAGGAACAGCAGCACCGTGAACCCAAACCTGGAGAGAAAAACAGGAACAGAACGTCCTCATAAACATGCACACGGTCAGACTGGAGGTCCTCAGAAACATGCACACGGTCAGACTGGAGGTCCTCATAAACATGCACACGGTCAGACTGGAGGTCCTCATAAACATGCACACGGTCAGACTGGAGGTCCTCAGAAACATGCACACGGTCAGACTGTAACAGAAGAGAAAAGGAGTCTCTGAGCTTCTTACATTGTGGTGCAGATGTTGAGCATCATGAACAAAATGGCCGCTGTCAGCTGCAGCACTGTCAGACTCATCTTGCGCCCGAACACGTTCAGCAGACAGATGTTTAGAGGGACCACTGG
>NC_092033.1:247569-305069 GCF_042242105.1 Pempheris klunzingeri
TCACATTGTCACAGAGACCCCCAGAGACCGGACATGTGACTGCACACACTAGCAACTGGTGTCAGAAGACGCACAGGCTGCTATCCTGTTAGCATGGGTGGCTATCCTGTTAGCACAGGCTGCTATCCTGTTAGCATGGGTGGCTATCCTGTTAGCACAGGCTGCTATCCTGTTAGCATGGGTGGCTATCTTGTTAGCACAGGCTGCTATCCTGTTAGCACGGGTGGCTATCCTGTTAGCACAGGTTGCTATCCTGTTAGCACAGGCTGCTGTCTCGTGTGAACCAGGCTGAGGGGCCTGGCCGTCAGGACTGGGGGGGTCTGGTGTGAGTCTGTGGTTTTGTCGTGACCGTCGTCAGTGCAGCCGCCTGGTCGTCTGCTGGACTCAGAGAGGATCACAGATCTAGAAAACAGGAGCTCTGAGGGGATAGAAAACTCTGAGGAGACATTCAGGAGTCCACAGGTCCAGGAGCTGGACTTCTCCTCCAATCAGAACGCCTGCTGGGTGGTTTATTTTGTTTTTGTTGGTGTGTCACACACACCTGGAGACGTTGAATTAGCACCATGTGATCCTGTGGGCGTGGCCAAGTCCCACAGCGTGACTGACAGGTGCTCGTCCAATCAGAGAGCGTCCGGCCTGTTGGTTTGTGGTCCGTGAAGGATGTGTTGGCACTGTTGCCGGGCAGATCTTTGAGTCCATTCAGCAGAGCAGTCACAGATAAAATATTTTCTATATATAATGTTTCCTATTTAACACCATATCCACTTTGATCTCTACACGTTCACTGAAACCATCGTTATTAGATTCAAAAATATCTTCTGGAAATGCAAAATAACGATGATGGATGTGCTGTGTTTTTCTACGACATTAGGGTGGCGTGATGGCGCCCGGCGCTCACTCTGACCTCGATGTGGAACAAGTCGGTACGTCTTTAACGTAGTTTTAACATCTTGTAGCAGCATGCTAACATTCACTGGAACATCACGAGTAGCTAAAGCCGAAACAACGTAGTCGAACATGCTGAAGAAGAACGGGGACCGACAACCCCCCCCACCCGACACCCCCCGAACCAGATATCACGAGCGACCAACGTCTTCACGACACCACAGAGAAAACAGCCAATCAGCAGAGAGGAGAACCAGCCGATCAGCCGGAGGACGAAGAGTCTAAATGTCCCCACGTTTAGGGACTTAAAGGAGCAGTCCGTAGGATTTAGTGCCACCTAGAGCCCAACCTGAAACCCTGCTCAGTTATTTCTCTCACAGCCTCGCCTCCTCGCCAACACACATCGACAGGAACATGTGACCAACAGTCATGTGACCGACCGTCTGGTCTGGAGGGCGACAGGGATGTCCCGGATGTTCCTGACCTGGAATATTCCACACTAGTTTATGTTGTCACTTTTAGACGCTGAAGGAAACGGAAACGGACTGACCGGCAAACAGGAAGAGGCCGCGGCGGCGAGGCTGAGATGTCCTAACGGGCCTCTGTACAGCAGTTAAACCCTCTGACTTCACAGATCGCTGAGAACAGAGAGACACTTGGTTTTCCTGACTGCATGAACCACTCCATCCTCCAGGGGGTGTCTGCTTCAGCTTTAGCCTCTGGCTGTGATGACCGACTGGTTCCCTCTCTGCTGCCGAACAGAATCACTTTTCACCGGCCGTCATGTGATAAAACTCGTCTACAATATTTCATCCGCAAACTGATGGAAGCAACGAATCAGCGACGAATAACCTCGATATCAAAGCGATGCAGTAGTTTTTCTTTTTTCATTGCCAGCGATACACGAACACACAAGCGAGCAGCTACGAGCAGCTAAAGCGACGTCTCCACAGAGAAACAAGCTGAAAATCTACAGCGAGCTGAAACAAAGAAACAAGCGTAGAACAGTAGTCTGGTCAAAATAAAGATTTACAGTCACTCTCAGATAGAAGCAATAAAAATAAGGAACATCTCGATACTCCAGTTAGACTCTGACGTTAATATTGTGCTCGTTGGTTTCTATCTCTTTACACGTATTTATACTCATTCTCATAGATATTTATTTATTTATATATTCTTTTCTCCTGTTTCGGGTCCGTAGGAACTGAACGCCGCCTCCAGCTATCGACAGTGCAAAGACCTCATCGATGGTGAATGGATGGAGACCTGGTCCCCGCCGCCGATGGGAGCGTGGAAGGCAGTAAGTGGTCGACGAGGAGACGGTATGAGGCTAATGGTTAGCACCACAGAAGGTCCAGAGGGACAAACGCCAACAGGGACGGTCGACTCCAGAGCTCAGGAGGGCCCGCCCCCTCTGGGAGGACGGTCCGGTCCTGACGTTCAGGAGGGACGATCGCTGATGATCCGCTGCAGGAAGCACTTCAATGGAAATGTGAGGAGTCAGACGGTCGTGTGATGAAAGGCTGAGCTGACGATGACGGACGGACAGAAGAACCGACCCTGTAAAGTACCGGAGGGATTTCAGTCGGGGGATGCTGTCCTTGTTTCCAACGTGGATCGTGGTCCAGAGTTACTTTGGGATCAGCTCAGAGAGTCCCCACTGTGGATCCTCCGACCTGTTTGAAACGGCCGTGTCCGGACTGGCGGCGTCTACGGGTAGCTGGTCACCGCCGCCTGTTTCTGGGCCAGACGCCGCAGCTCCTCCCTGATGGCCTTGATGAGGGAGGCCGAGGTGTGGGCGGAGGGGGAGGCGTCCTCTGGCGGGTACTCTGGCGTCGGAGAGGTGAGGAGGAGGGGCGGTGCCGAAGTGTCCCGCAGGGACGAGCTGGGCATCTGGAACACCGAGGAAGAGGAGAACTCAGGGAACGACAGCACCTGGAGGGGGGAGGAAGAGGGGTGAGGAGGAGGAGGGGTGAGGAGGAGGAGGAGGAGGAGGAGGATTTAGTCGTGTAATAAGCGTGATGATGAACAGCAAGCGTTGGCGTCCTGCATCATCACATCAGGGTTCGTTCTGCAGTGATGACGCCGCTGTTCATCGTCACACACACACTGGTTTGGTCTGGTCTGGTCCGGTCTGGTCAAATCTGATCATGTCCAGTCAGGTCCGGTCAAGTCCGGTCTGGTCCGGTCAGGTCCGGTTTGGTCAGGTCTGGTCAAGTCTGGTCCGGTTCGGTCCCTCCATCACCGCGGCTCTCGGTCTGCTGACCGACAGCCTCTGAGTTCTCCCCAGCAGACTCACGCTCTCTCTGCTGGCTCCGGGTCTGGACAGGTCCTGGTCTGAGTGCTGCTGGTTCCAGCTGGAGCCGGTCGGACCTGACATGCTTCGTCCTACCCCGGGGTACGCCCCGATCTGACTGGACAAACCCACCTGGGTCAGGTGGTGGAACTGCGCACCTAGACGCCGACAAGGATACATACAACCAGTCAGAGGAGGAAGTGTGTGTGTGTGTGTGTGTGTGTGTGTGTGTGTGTGTGAGAGTGTGTGTGTGTGTGTGTGTGAGTGACTGTTGAAGCTGGCTGTTGCCTAGACGACCAGTGTCCGCCATGTGACCATCAGTTTATCTGTGACATTCGTGGCCCGTTTGTTTGCTGCTGAAGGTTTGTGGCTAACCGCTAAGCTAGCTGCTGTAGAGATGGTTACCTCGCTGTCGTTGGTACTTCAAACTCTTTGGGGCAGCGGAGGTCGACCAGTTCAAAAGTTAAAACTGAATCATAAGTTAGCACCATCACACCAGAGGGTCCGGAGGAACCTGACCACATGACGTCATGCAGAAAGCATTAGCGCTCTCGCGATGGAGGGATTTCCCAAACAAACAATGGAACTGTGAGGCTCCTCGCTGCCTCGGTCTGGTTGGAGCTCAGATATCTGCTGGAAAACATCATTGACATCCACTCATTTAGCTGCTACGTCCACCAGCCTCACATGGAGCTTGAAGCTGCTGAAGGAGAAGCTGCTGCTGAACAGTTCAGAGAGCCGAAGGAAACTTAAGAGCTTTGGTCAGAAACATTCTTCAGAACCAACGACCGAACCGGACCAGAGATGGAGGCTTCTGCTCAGTTACCGTGGTTGCAGGTTACTGTGCTGCCACGGAAACAGCAGAGTAATGCGTTTAGTGATGATCTGAGCTCCTTCTAAATGTCTGGCCGACCAATCAGATCGCTCGGTTGGAACTACTGGTTGCATAATTCAGATTTCTTGTTGTAACGTGGACGACACACATGCAATGTCATCAACAGCAGTGTTGGTGATGTGCACGTCCAGGTGAGCGTACCTGTGCTGCCCCCCACAGGTCGCGGTCTGGATGAGGAGGGGGGGTCCTCATACTGCCCTCTGCTGGCGTAAACAGAGTCCTGCAGCTGGTCTCCAGTGGAAACATACCCTCCTGAGCTGAGGCCCTGCCTGGATAAAACACACAGAGCATCAGTGCTGGTTCAGGTCCAGGTCTGCAGGCTGGTTTTGGGAGGACTGACCTCTGCAGGAGGCCCTGGACCGATGTGGGTGACATTCCCAGCTCTGCGTATCTCTGCATGAAGACGGAGAGAAGAAGAAGATGAAAACTCAACAAGGAGCTGTGGCAGAAGGAAAATGGCCTCAGCTGCAGGATGACACACTCACTGCAGAAAAGGGGCTCTGAGAGGGGGCTGCTGGGTAAGAACCCCACTGCCTGCCTGGGGGGCGGGCCTGGGGGGAGGGGCTGGGCAGCGCGGGGCTTACCCCGCTCAGCCCGGCGCTGCCCTGTGAGGACGGCGACACCAGGGCAAAGGCGTCGTCCAGGAGGGAGTGCATCTGCTGCCGCGCCTCCTCGATGGAGGGCTGGGGGGGCATGTAGGGGGGTGGGGCCGGGGCCGGGTCAAACACCTCATCAGTAGGGGAGGGGCTGCCGTGGTCCGGGGGCAGGTCAGGGTCCGACTGTATACGAGAGAACAGAAAGAAATCAGAGTTCAGTGTGGTCCATTAATATAAGTGTAAGTGAGGGTGTTCTACAGGGATCAATACTAGGTCATCTGTTATTTACATCTATATAATATGATATGATAATGATAATATTTAGAAAGTTCATGTTGGTCCAATATGTTGAAGCGAGGTCAATATGATGGTTAGCTGCTTTGTTTCAACAGGCTAAAACTCCACAGTGTCACTAGCGCACAGGCTGCAATGGCCATGATTCACAAGAAAGCTAAACTGTTAGCTGGTAGCTTCTTAGTGGAGTAAAAGCTGTAGTTTGTCCTGATGGTGGTGCCAGAGGAGAGCTACTTAAATCAAAGGGTTCATCCTCAGCATGGTGGCCTGTTAAACACATCTAGACTGAAACACATTTAAAGCAGCCTGTTTGATCCTGTTAGAAACACATTTAAAGCAGCAGAAGAAGAAACAGGGCCTGTTTGATCCTGTTATAAACACATTTAAAGTAGCAGAAGAAGAAACGGAGCCTGTTGGATCCTGTTAGAAGCTCCAACATCAGTTTAACGACCAAACCAGCTAAACCAGAGCAGGAACACTGATCAGCAGGAGAAACTCTCTGAAACGCTCCTGAAATGCTCCCAGTGGGATAAGAAGCTGCCGCCAGGCCACTACGGGGTGAGTGAATGCTCGCTGTCTCACCATGTAGGCCACGTTGTTGAGTCCGGGGTACTTCCTGTAGGTGGCGCTCTGGTCAGTCAGCAGCCGGTCTCGGTCTGTATCAGGAAGACTTCCAGGTCCAGGCTGAGGACGCCGGCCCCGAGGAGAGCGCCGCCCTCTGGAAAACAAACACACCAACGTGAGACGACATGTTTCCTGGACTCGCTCTAAACAACATGCGTCTGCAGTCACATGACCAGCTGACCTCCTCCTGGAGTCGGTGGGGGTGGAGGGGGCGTCGGCCTGCAGGATGCAATCCATGTGGTCGTGGGCGGAGCTGTAGAGACGCTGCGCTACCTCGCTCTGCACTGGCCCGTCTCCGAAGGCGTCCATGATGTCGTCCATAGAGGGGAACTCGCACTGGCCCCGCCTCTTGGCACGCTGCCGCAGTTTGTTCCTGTGATGCTCGATCTCCGACTTGTGCCTCAGCGCCACCTGCAGGGCACAGGACGGTCAGTGATGTCACACACATTCACTAACAGGCTCCCGGTGACGGTGTGCCACGTTATCTCACCTCCGTGTTGACCTTCTCTGTGAGGGTGGGGCTCGGCTGGGACGGGGCGTGCGGCGGGCTCGGCCGCGGCTGCATGGCAATCAGCTGCACCTTGTTGGCCTGGCGCCGCGTGCCGTCAGACGAGCCGCGAGACAGACGGTCGACGTGGTCAAAGATGGAGGAGGAGGAGAGGAGCTCGTCCGGACCGCTGCCTGATGGAAGGAACGGAGGAGAGACGACGTTACGCCTGTGGACAGGAAGTCAACTATGACTCCCAGGATGCAATAGTGGAGCGACCGTCCACCAGACTGACCCTGCTGCCCCTGGCGGTAAAGGAGACTCTGCAGGTGTGAAGAAATGCTGTAAAGTAAAAATGTTTCCAAAAATATGAAATGAAATAGTTTCTTTCTACAGATTTAACAGAATAAGTATTCAATCCGTTCTTGGTGTTTCCTCCTTCAGGGATTCTGGAGGATCACATTCAGGTGTGTGATGAACCAATCAGGTGCTGATGATCATCAGCTTCACCTGAAGGTTCAAGCACGGTCAGGAAGTGAAACAGAAGCAGCTGCAGGAGGTCCCAGGAGGTCTCAGGAGGTCCCAGTTGATCCTGATCAGACCTCCATCTTTATTCTGCTCCTCACTTTCACTGTGGAACCACGTTTGATATGTTTGAAAGCATTTTACTTCTTAACTCTTCTGCTCAGTACTGAGTGTGTATTTATACTGTGTCTGCGGTACTGAGTGTGTATTTATACTGTGTCTGCCGTACTGAGTGTGTACTAATACTGTGTCTGCAGTGCAGACAGAGTGTGTATTTATACTGTCTGCAGTACTGAGTGTGTACTAATACTGTGTCTGCAGTACTGAGTGTGTACTAATACTGTGTCTGCAGTACTGAGTGTGTACTAATACTGTGTGTCTGCAGTACTGAGTGTGTATTTTTACTGTGTCTGCAGTACTGAGTGTGTACTAATACTGTGTCTGCAGTACTGAGTGTGTATTTATACTGTGTCTGCAGTACTGAGTGTGTACTAATACTGTTTCTGCAGTGCAGACAGAGTGTGTATTTATACTGTGTCTGCCGTACTGAGTGTGTACTAATACTGTGTCTGCAGTACTGAGTGTGTACTAATACTGTGTGTCTGCAGTACTGAGTGTGTATTTTTACTGTCTGCAGTACTGAGTGTGTACTAATACTGTGTCTGCAGTACTGAATGTGTACTAATACTGTGTGTCTGCAGTACTGAGTGTGTAGTTTTACTGTGTCTGCAGTACTGAGTGTGTACTAATACTGTGTCTGCAGTACTGAGTGTGTATTTATACTGTGTCTGCAGTACTGAGTGTGTACTAATACTGTGTCTGCAGTACTGAGTGTGTATTTTTACTGTGTCTGCAGTACTGAGTGTGTACTAATACTGTGTGTCTGCAGTACTGAGTGTGTATTTTTACTGACTAGATTTATAACTGAACTGTCAAACCCAAAAGGAAGAAGAGGTCAGACCTTCTTGTAAACATGAATGTTATGGTAAGGTTAAGGTAAGGTTATGGTAAGGTTAAGTTTGGGTTGAGTTAAGGTTAAGTTTGGGTTAGGGTTAAGGTAAGGTAAGGTAAGGGTAAGGTTAAGATTAAGGTTAAGGTTATGATAAGGGTATGGTTAAGGTAAGGTTAAGGTTAAAACTAAGGGTAAGGGTAAGGTTAAGGTTAAAACTAAGGGTAAGGGTAAGGTTAAGGTAAGGTTAAGGCAACATGACACCTGCAGAAGAGCCTTTAAAAAACCCTCAACATGTTCCAGCCCAGCAGTGTTCACACCTGTTCAGGTTCATTAGTCTGACAGACAAGAGCCAAGATGGCCGCCGCTGATGTGGAGCGTTCTGATCAATCATGTTGATACAGAGTATCAATATCTGAAGTCTCACTGTGACACACACACTGAGCTCCAGTCAGAGAGGTGGGGGGCAGTCAGAGAGGTGGGGGGCAGTCAGATAAGTGGGGGGCAGTCAGAGAGGTGGGGGGGCAGTCAGAGAGGTGGGGGGTATGAAGGTATAAACGCACCCATCTTGCTCCTCCCTGCAGTCCAGAAGCAGGAAGAAGAAAAAAAAGATGTTAAAGCAGAACACACACACAGTAACACACAGTAACACACACAGTAACACACTCAGTAACACAGTAACACACTCAGTAACACACTCAGTAACACACTCAGTAACACAGTAACACACTCAGTAACACAGTAACACACTCAGTAACACACACAGTAACACAGTAACACACTCAGTAACACAGTAACACACTCAGTAACACACACAGTAACACACTCAGTAACACACACAGTAACACACTCGGTAACACACACAGTAACACACACAGTAACACACAGTAACACACACAATAACACACTCGGTAACACACACAGTAACACTCAGTAACACACTCGGTAACACACGCAGTAACACTCAGTAACACACACAGTAACACTCAGTAACACACTCGGTAACACACACAGTAACACTCAGTAACACACACAGTAACACAGTAACACACACAGTAACACAGTAACACACTCGCTAACACACAGTAACACTCAGTAACACACTCGGTAACACACACAGTAACACTCAGTAACACACACAGTAACACAGTAACACACTCGCTAACACACAGTAACACTCAGTAACACACACAGTAACACAGTAACACACTCAGTAACACACACAGTAACACTCAGTAACACACTCGGTAACACACACAGTAACACACTCAGTAACACAGTAACACACACAGTAACACACTCAGTAACACACACAGTAACACAGTAACACACTCAGTAACACACACAGCAACACACACAGTAACACACTCAGTAACACACACAGTAACACAGTAACACACACAATAACACAGTAACACACTCAGTAACACACACAGTAACACACTCAGTAACACACACAGTAACACAGTAACACACACAATAACACAGTAACACACTCAGTAACACACACAGTAACACACACAGTAACACAGTAACACACTCAGTAACAAACACAATAACACTCGGTAACACACACAGTAACACTCAGTAACACACTCTGTAACACACACAGTAACACTCAGTAACACACTCGGTAACACACACAGTAACACTCAGTAACACACTCGGTAACACACACAGTAACACACTCAGTAACACACACAGTAACACACTCTGTAACACACTCTGTAACACACACAGTATCACTCAGTAACACACTCGGTAACACACACAGTAACACTCAGTAACACACTCGGTAACACACACAGTAACACACTCAGTAACACACACAGTAACACACTCAGTAACACACTCTGTAACACACACACAGTATCACTCAGTAACACACTCGGTAACACACACAGTAACACTCAGTAACACACTCGGTAACACACACAGTAACACACTCAGTAACACACACAGTAACACACTCAGTAACACACATAGTAACACACTCTGTAAGACACACAGTAACATTCAGTAACACACTCGGTAACACACACAGTATCACTCAGTAACACACTCGGTAACACACAGTAACACTCAGTAACACACTCGGTAACACACACAGTAACACACACAGTAACACAGTAACACACTCAGTAACACAGTAACACACTCAGTAACACACACAGTAACAGTAACACACTCAGTAACACACACAGTAACACACTCAGTAACACACTCAGTAACACAGTAACACACTCAGTAACACACACAGTAACACACTCGGTAACACACACAGTAACACACTCGGTAACACACACAGTAACACACTCAGTAACACACACAGTAACACACACAGTAACACACTCAGTAACACACTCAGTAACACAGTAACACACACAGTAACACACTCGGTAACACACACAGTAACACACTCAGTAACACACTCGGTAACACACACAGTAACACACTCAGTAACACACTCAGTAACACAGTAACACACACAGTAACACACTTGGTAACACACACAGTAACACACTCAGTAACACACACAGTAACACACTCAGCAACACAGTAACACACACAGTAACACACACAGTAACACAGTAACACACTCAGTAACACACACAGTAACACACTCAGCAACACAGTAACACACACAGTAACACAGTAACACACTCAGTAACACAGTAACACACTCAGTAACACACACAGTAACACACTCGGTAACACACACAGTAACACAGTAACACACTCAGTAACACACACAGTAACACAGTAACACACTCAGTAACACAGTAACACACTCAGTAACACACACAGTAACACACTCGGTAACACACACAGTAACACACTCGGTAACACACACAGTAACACACTCAGTAACACACACAGTAACACACACAGTAACACACTCAGTAACACACTCAGTAACACAGTAACACACACAGTAACACACTCGGTAACACACACAGTAACACACTCAGTAACACACTCGGTAACACACACAGTAACACACTCAGTAACACACTCAGTAACACAGTAACACACACAGTAACACACTCGGTAACACACACAGTAACACACTCAGTAACACACACAGTAACACACTCAGCAACACAGTAACACACACAGTAACACACACAGTAACACAGTAACACACTCAGTAACACACACAGTAACACACTCAGCAACACAGTAACACACACAGTAACACAGTAACACACTCAGTAACACAGTAACACACTCAGTAACACACACAGTAACACAGTAACACACACAGTAACACAGTAACACACTCAGTAACACACACAGTAACACAGTAACACACTCAGTAACACAGTAACACACACAGTAACACACACAATAACACAGTAACACAGTAACACACTCAGTAACACACACAGTAACACAGTAACACACACAGTAACACACACAATAACACAGTAACACACTCAGTAACACACACAGTAACACACTCAGTAACACACACAGTAACACAGTAACACACACAGTAACACACTCAGGAGCACACACAGTAACACAGTAACACACTCAGTAACACACACAGTAACACACACAGTAACACACTCAGTAACACACTCAGTAACACACACAATAACACACACAGTAACACACACAGTAACACACTCAGGAACACACACAGTAACACACTCAGTAACACACACAATAACACACACAGTAACACACACAGTAACACACACAGTAACACACACAGTAACACACTCAGGAACACACACAGTAACACACTCAGTAACACACACAATAACACACACAGTAACACACACAGTAACACACTCAGGAACACACACAGTAACACAGTAACACACTCAGTTACACACTCAGTAACACACACACACACTCTGTGATGTCATGGCGTCTCTGACCATTTTTGGGCGTCTTCCTGTGCTGCTTCCCGTCGCTGGGCGTGGCCACCGGACGGGTGCTCTCCTCCGCCGATTCTCTGCCACTGGATTGGTCGCTGCCTAACGAGTCTCCATCTGACGGGCTGAGCCTGGACGCACACGGACACGTTAGGGCCCCTTTAAGGCAGAGTGCCTCCAGCACCCCCGCTCATAAAACAGGACTGCTGAGTGTGTGTGTGTGAGTATCATTTGTGTGTGTGAGTCCCACCTGCCCCGGCGGCGGCTGGACCGCACCACCTTAGTGGACGAGCCCTTGGATTTGGGGGTGTTGAGGTCGCCGCCGTCAGAGGGTGTGGCGTCCTTGGCGGGGGCAGGTGGCGGACCGGGCTCCTGGATGACCATGATGTCGTCCTTGCTGTGTTGACCCAGGTGCAGCTTGGCGAAATCGAAGCCTTTGACGCTGGGAGCCTGAAGCTTAGAGAGGATACAGGGTCAGTCGGCGGGGGCGGGGACGGCGGGATGGACATGGCGGCGTCCCAGCGACCTCTGACCTTTTGTCGCTGCTGAATGGTGTTGATGGCGTCCGGCTGGAACTCAAGCTTCTCGGAGCCGCACAGCTTCCAGTAGAGGATGATGATGATGAAGACGGCCAGCAGGACGGGGACGACCACGCCGACAATCAGCCAGATACTGCTGCTCTGAGTCTCTGCCGGGGGGACGGTCAGCGTCTCCACCGCTGGACACGGGTGGGGGACAGGTGAGACAGGTGAGAGACAGTTGGGGGACAGCCTTCAGAAAGGTGAGACAGGTTCAGACTCAGACAGGTTCTCAGGTGTGGACTCACGCTGGGCGAGCGGTCTCTGGACTCGGTGTCCGAGGACAATGGCGGCTCTCTGGAGGTCCAGACGGTTCAGCGTTGCCGCCGTGGCCTCGGCAGGTACTCGCTCCCCACCTGGACCCTCCACAAAGTAAAAGACCTCCAGGGGGCGCTCGGCCCCCGACAGCCTCGCCACCCGGACCACCTGAGTTAGACAGGTAGAGACCAGAGGACAGGACGGGGGGGCTCACCGCGCTGGAGACACTGGACAGGTGAGCTGTGAGTGTGTGTGTGTGTGTGTGTGTGTACCTGTCTGAGGTGTGTGTGTGCCTGTCGCAGGTGTGTGTGTACCTGTCTGACGTGTGTGTGTGTGTGTGTGTGTGTGCACGTGCGCGCAATTGTCTGAGGTGTGTGTGTGCCTGTCGCAGGTGTGTGTGTACCTGTCTGAGGTGTGTGTGTACCTGTCGCAGGTGTGTGTGTGTGTGTGTGTGTGTATGTATGTGTGTGTGTACCTGTCTGACGTGTGTGTGTACCTGTCTGACGTGTGTGTACCTGTCTGAGGTGTGTGTGTACCTGTCGCAGGTGTGTGTGTGTGTACCTGTCTGACGTGTGTGTGTACCTGTCTGACGTGTGTGTACCTGTAGACTGTTGTTGCCCACTGCTGTGGCTCTCCTCCAGCGCCCCCTGCTGGTCTCCTGCAGTCCCTCCTCCAGCAGCAGAGCCAGACGTCTCTCCAGACGAGCTTTAAAACTCCTCTGAGACACGAGCTGGTCCTGGACACCCAGCAGGACTGACATACACACATACACACACACACACACACACACACACAGACATACACACACACACACAGACATACATACACAGACACACACACACACACACACACACACACACACACACACACACACACACACACACACACACACACACACACAGACATACACACACACACAGACACACACATCTGAACTACTGAAATGTGAGCCCATGCTGTCTGTCTGTCTGTCTGTCTCTCTGAGAGCTACTTCCTGTGTGTTCTGACACTAAAAATGGAGGAGCGGTGTGGGGTCTGGGGGGGATCTCACCTGTGCGGACCCAGGTGGAGCGCAGGTGGTGGGAGGTGTTCAGCTCTGGGTAGTGGAGGGCTGTGGACACAAAGAGACATTGGTCACACAGCTACAGGGTCCAGTGTGTGTTACAGTGTGTTAGTGTGTGTTACAGTGTGTGTGTGTGTGTGTGTTACAGTGTGTGTTACAGGTGTTACAGTGTGTTAGTGTGTGTTACAGGTGTGTTGGTGTGTGTTACAGTGTGTGTTAGTGTATGTTACAGGTGTGTTAGTGTGTGTTACAGTGTGTGTTAGTGTGTGTTACAGGTGTGTTAGTGTGTGTTACAGTGTGTTACAGTGTGTGTTACAGGTGTGTTAGTGTGTGTTACAGTGTGTGTTAGTGTGTGTTACAGGTGTGTTAGTGTGTGTTACAGTGTGTTACAGTGTGTGTTACAGGTGTGTTAGTGTGTGTTACAGTGTGTGTGTGTGTGTGTGTGTGTGTGTGTGTGTTACAGGTGTTACAGTGTGTTAGTGTGTGTTACAGGTGTGTTGGTGTGTGTTACAGTGTGTGTTAGTGTATGTTACAGGTGTGTTAGTGTGTGTTACAGTGTGTGTTAGTGTGTGTTACAGGTGTGTTAGTGTGTGTTACAGTGTGTGTTACAAGTGTGTTAGTGTGTGTTACAGTGTGTGTTACAGTGTGTTAGTGTGTTACAGTGTGTGTTAGTGTGTGTTACAGTGTGTGTTACAGGTGTGTTAGTGTGTGTTACAGTGTGTTAGTGTGTTACAGTGTGTGTTACAGGTGTGTTAGTGTGTGTTACAGTGTGTGTTACAAGTGTGTTAGTGTGTGTTACAGGTGTGTTGGTGTGTGTTACAGTGTGTGTTAGTGTATGTTACAGGTGTGTTAGTGTGTGTTACAGTGTGTGTTAGTGTGTGTTACAGGTGTGTTAGTGTGTGTTACAGGTGTGTTAGTGTGTGTTACAGTGTGTGTTACAGGTGTGTTAGTGTGTGTTACAGTCTGTGTGTGTGTGTGTGTGTGTGTGTGTGTTACAGGTGTTACAGTGTGTTAGTGTGTGTTACAGGTGTGTTGGTGTGTGTTACAGTGTGTGTTAGTGTATGTTACAGGTGTGTTAGTGTGTGTTACAGTGTGTGTTAGTGTGTGTTACAGGTGTGTTAGTGTGTGTTACAGTGTGTTAATGTGTTACAGTGTGTGTTACAAGTGTGTTAGTGTGTGTTACAGTGTGTGTTACAGGTGTGTTAGTGTGTGTTACAGTGTGTTAGTGTGTTACAGTGTGTGTTACAAGTGTGTTAGTGTGTGTTACAGTGTGTGTTACAGGTGTGTTAGTGTGTGTTACAGTGTGTTAGTGTGTTACAGTGTGTGTTACAGTGTGTTAGTGTGTTACAGTGTGTGTTACAGGTGTGTTAGTGTGTGTTACAGTGTGTGTTACAATGTGTGTGATGGATAAATATGGCCATGGTTCCCATGTTTTAAGCGTGTTGACCGGATAAAGATCAGTAGGATCCACATGTAATAATGTGTGTTTGACATTCAGTTTAGGCTCATTTAACACCTGCTGCAACGTTCACACCTGTAACAGACACCCCTCTGACTGTGTGTGTGTGTGTGTGTGTGTGTGTGTCGTACGCTCTGCGATCTGCAGGGCAGGATAGCCGGCGTAGAAGCTGAACTCCACCAGGTTGAGCTTCCTCAGGTGTTCGCTGACCTCTGACCCCGGCAGGTAGTCTCGCCCATCACGCACAGCAAAGGTGATGTCAACAGGAACTTTCTGGCCCGCCGCCGGCCGGGCAGCACCCGTGGTGACATTCAGCAGCTGGAGACAGACACACACACAACGGCGACTGAAACTCATTCATCCTGAATCTCATTAGCATTTGTGAGGAGACTCACCTGTACAGGCAGGAAACACACTCACCTGTACGGTGACGTTTCCTTCCTCGTGGGACCGTCTCCGTGTCTCTGCGTACGCCATCATCAGCCCCCTCTCGACACGTTCGCTGAAGTTACATACTCTGACGTCGACGTGGGCGGGGACAAACTGCAGCACCGTGTGCACCTGGTACCTGAGGTCAGGTACAGTGTAGAGCGGCGACAGGGTGGGAACGGGGCCAGAGCTGCGCGGTGGCCGGCGGAGGGCGTTGATGACGGACATGGCGGTGAAGATCAGCGGTCCTGACACGACACGGAAGGCGAAACTGGACGGTGTTCTCAGGAACTGACGAGGAAGCAGAGACAGCTGTCAATCATCTGACATCATCCAGGTGAGGTCAAGGTGTGTTCGCTCTGGAGCAGGTACTTTTATCACGACCAGTGAGAACAATCAATTAGTGAGTAAAAAGAAAGGTGAAAAAGTCACGGAGAGTAAACGTTAGCTCACCTGTGAACCTGTGAAGTGATGTTAGGACCACATTTCACTTTGTTACGCTAAAGGTTTAGTGTTTGGGTGGATGAGGTCAGTCAATCAATCAATCAATCAATCATTGTTTATACAGTGATAATTCATAACAAATGTTATCTCACTTTCCAAAAAAGAGCAGGTCCGACACACTGATTCAAAACTACGTATTCAAGGTTCCCCACATGAGCAACTACCCTTTAACAGGAAGAACTCCCCTTTAACAGGAGAATCTCCCCTTTGACAGGAAGAAACTCCCCTTTGACAGAAGAAACTCCCCTTTAACAGAGGAAACTCCCCTTTAACAAGAAGAAACTCCCCTTTAAGAGGAAGAAACTCCCCTTTGACAGAAGAAACTCCCCTTTGACAGGAGAAACTCCCTTTTAACAGAAGAAACTCCCCTTTAACAGGAAGAAACTCCCCTTTGACAGGAGAAACTCCCCTTTAAGAGGAAGAAACTCCCCTTTGACAGGAGAAACTCCCCTTTAACAGGAAGAAACTCCCCTTTGACAGGAGAAGCTCCCCTTTGACAGAAGAAACTCCCCTTTAACAGAAGAAACTCCCCTTTAACAGGAAGAAACTCCCCTTTAACAGGAGAAACTCCCCTTTAACAGAAGAAACTCCCCTTTGACAGGAGAACCTCCCCTTTAAGAGGAAGAAATTCCCCTTTAACAGGAGAACCTCCCCTTTAACAGGAGAACCTCCCCTTTAACAGGAAGAACCCTCACAAAAAGCCCAGCTCAGAGGTGGGCGGCTCTCTGTCGGGGTCCGTGTGGATGAGGTGGTGTTTGGGTGCTCTCACCTGGAGCTCCACCGAGCGGTTGAAGTCCCTCCTCAGGAGATCTCTGACGTGGCTGAAACCTGCTGAAGAACCTTTGGAACTGACTGCAGAGACAAACAGACAGAGATCAGCCAACTGAGCGCCGTGGTGACACCCGCTGCTCCGGTCACATGACCTTCGCCGCTCTTACCTACTCTGACCAGGTACATCTCCGGCCTGGTGACGTTACATAGGTACTGCCTTGTGGGCGGGGTCTGGGCTGCTCTAGGCGTAGTAACCGGGGGGGCCCTGGTCAGGCTGATGGCTGTGATCTGGGTGGTGGTGGTGACGGTGGTGGTCGTGGCCTTGCTGGTGGTGGTGGTCCTGGTGGGCGGAGCCTTCGCTGGCTTCTCTACGACCACCGGAGGCCTCTCAGGTCTGTCAGGGAGGGTGGGAGGTCCCAGTGGGGGAGGGGGAGGCACCCGGCCGGTGGTGTTGGAAGGGGGATGAGGAGGGAGTCTGCTCGTAGTAGGAGCATGGTCCCTGGGGACCGGGGGAGGAGAGGGTGGCGTAGGTGGGGCTTTGATGGTGTTAGATGTCTCCTCCCCTGAGAAGGTGGGTGAGAGGGTGAGGGGAGGCGTGTGCCCTGCCGAGGGGAGCTTGGGCTCCCGTCCTGGGGGAGGACTGGAGCTCGGGGGGGGAGTTGGAGGGGAATGGTGGATCTGGGTAATGGTGGGGGTGATTGGAGGTTTGGAGTCAGTCCGGTTGACCCGGACCTGGTCCCTCTCCCTCTCCCTCTCCCGGGCCAGCAGGTTGGTGTAGTACTCCAGGCTGTTCATATCTGGCAGCAGCAGCTCTGTCGGCTCCAGAGGCGTCATGTCCTCCAGGTCATAGTCCTCGTCCCAGGTGGGGAAGACATTCGGGTGGGTGGGGCGAGTGTGCAGGGGGATGCTGGGGGTTGAGGAGGAGGGGGAGAAGAGGAGTCGGGAGGAGAGGGGTAGGGTGGAGCGGACGGGAAAGGCGGTGTCGTAGGAGACCCAGTCCCCGTCTGCATCCTCGTCGTACGGGTGGTGGGGCAGCGGCGTGGCGAGAGCCAGCTCCTCGCCATCCGGCACCATAAAGGACAGGGTCTCCAGGTAGTCCCCGGAGCCCCAGGCCTCCTCCAGAGAGGGGCCCTGCTCCCAGGGGGGAGGAGGGGTGAGGGTGGGCTGGGCATGTGGGGGCAGCGGTGGAGGAAGGCTAGGGGACAGGAGGTCCGGAGGTCTCAGCAGGAGGTGGATCCCCTGAGCACCTGAGTCCACATTTTCTGCGGAGCCGCGGTTACTGTGGTAACCAGAGTCTGAGGGCGGGCTGGGGGCCGGTGGTCTGGGATGGGAAGAGGAGGGTGATGATGGCGATGAAGGACGTGACGGAGACTCCGCTGTCCTGTTCAAGTCCAGTACACCTGAGAGACCAAGGCAGAGGTTTCAGTACTAAACTTTCACTTTATCTTCCCCCGAAAAACCCAAAGACCCAGAAAAACACAAAGACCCAGAAAAACCCAAAGATCCCGAAAAACACAAAGACCCCGAAAAAACACAAAGACCCCGAAAAAACACAAAGACCCGGAAAAACACAAAGACCCCGAAAAACACAAAGACCCAGAAAAACACAAAGACCCCGAAAAACACAAAGACCCCGAAAAACACAAAGACCCAGAAAAACCCAAAGACTCAGAAAAACCCAAAGACCCCGAAAAACCCAAAGAACCAGAAAAACCCAAAGACCCCGAAAAACACAAAGACCCAGAAAAACACAAAGACCCCGAAAAACACAAAGACCCCGAAAAACACAAAGACCCAGAAAAACACAAAGACCCCGAAAAACACAAAGACCCCGAAAAACACAAAGACCCAGAAAAACCCAAAGACTCAGAAAAACCCAAAGACCCCGAAAAACCCAAAGAACCAGAAAAACCCAAAGACCCCGAAAAACACAAAGACCCAGAAAAACACAAAGACCCCGAAAAACACAAAGACCCAGAAAAACACAAAGGCCCCGACCACACCAGCGGACCCCTGACCAAACTTGAGGGCCAGACCAAAGTTGGCCCCAGCTACATGTGAACCGATCCTGGTCGGTGCTTTAACACCTGAGCTTTTAATAGAGTTCTAGAGGGCGGCCGTGGCCCAGCGGTAGAGCGGGTCGTCCACCTATCAGTGGCTCGATCCTGGAGGAGATCCTGAACAACAGTACAGTCCATTTAGCATTCTGTGTTCAAAGAGCTGCAGAGGAGCTGGGAGGTGGATTTAGTTACCTTTGGACAGATCCCCGTTTCCAGCCATTACGTTAAGCTAAGCTAAGCTAAGCTAAGGTAAGCTAAACTAGCAATTTCTCCCCTTTTTCAGTCTTAATGCTATGCTAAGATAGGTGTTTACCCCTCTCTGCAGTCTTTGTGCTAAGCTAAGCTCGCAGTTTGTTCCTGGTTTCAGTCTTTAGAAAAGATTTGACCAAATGTTTCGTGTCTTCATCAAAAACCAAAGCAGGACAGTAAAACGTGGGAACGTGTGAATGAGTCAGTAATCAAATGATTGCTGACGTGATTCCTCTTCATCATCAGTTTAATGGTGGTTTGACCTCCTTCTCTGCCTCCTCTTCCTCTGCAGTCATTTCACACACACACACACACTGAGGCTCTCATCTGGTGCCTCGTTGCCATGGTGACGCCGTGCTTTGCGGCAGCATCACGTGGCGAAACGAGTCGTTGGTATTCAGGAGACGACGCCCTCGAATACACGGAGAGACACAGATGATCACAGAGGGAGGAACCGTTCACACCTCACCCACACACTGATCACAGAGGGAGGAACCGTTCACACCTCACCCACACACTGATCACAGAGGGAGGAACCGTTCACACCTCACCCACACACTGATTATAGAGGGAGGAACCGTTCACACCTCACCCACACGCTGATCACAGAGGGAGGAACCGTTCACACCTCACCCACACGCTGATCACAGAGGGAGGAACCGTTCACACCTCACCCACACGCTGATCACAGAGGGAGGAACCGTTCACACCTCACCCACACGCTGATTATAGAGGGAGGAACCGTTCACACCTCACCCACACGCTGACCACAGAGGGAGGAACCGTTCACACCTCACCCACACGCTGATCACAGAGGGAGGAACCGTTCACACCTCACCCACACGCTGATCACAGAGGGAGGAACCGTTCACACCTCACCCACACGCTGATCACAGAGGGAGGAACCGTTCACACCTCACCCACACGCTGATCACAGAGGGAGGAACCGCTCACACCTCACCCACACGCTGATCATAGAGGGAGGACCCGTTCACACCTCACCCACACGCTGATCACAGAGGGGGGAACCGTTCACACCTCACCCACACGCTGATCACAGAGGGGGGAACCGTTCACACCTCACCCACACGCTGATCACAGAGGGGGGAACCGCTCACACCTCACCCACACGCTGATCACAGAGGGAGGACCCGTTCACACCTCACCCACACGCTGATCACAGAGGGGGGAACCGTTCACACCTCACCCACACGCTGATCACAGAGGGGGGAACCGTTCACACCTCACCCACACGCTGATCACAGAGGGAGGACCCGTTCACACCTCACCCACACGCTGATCACAGAGGGGGGAACCGTTCACACCTCATCCACACGCTGATTATAGAGGGAGGAACCGTTCACACCTCGTCCACACACTGATCATAGATTAGATTAGATCGACTTAATTGATCCCCCATAGGGCCCAAACGAACTGCACAGAGGCAGGAAACAAACCCGTGTCTGATCTACCTGGACTCAAAGTGCAGGTGTGAAAACGCTCTTAGACTGTAACTTAAAGCAGAATGTCCCTTTAAGAGTCACAGATGCATCTTACCTGCAGCGGGTGAGCTTGATGTCACCGTGGAAACCAGTGTGGTGACCACCAGCAGCATCACACAGAGTGTTTGTCTGTACGCCGAGGTTCTGTGGTCCATCCCGGTCCTGGTCCTGGAGCCGGGGCCCGACGGGATCACAGGGTCCATCGTCCTCAGAGGGCCGGCGGTCCGATCCGGAAACAGGGAGCCGAGGGCCCGTCAGGAGGAGGACCTGGACCAGAGCCAAAATACAGTTAGGGACACATAGGTCAGGACATGTCCAATAGAGACCAGGACCAGAGTCAGGGTCAGAATCAGAATCGGGTCCAGAGTCAGGACCGGGACTAAAACCAGTTACAGAGTCAGGACAGGGACCGGGACCAGAGTCAGGACCGGGACTAAAACCAGGACCAGGACTGGAGTCAGGACCGGGACTAAAGGAGAACACAAACCAACCTTTGATTGAATTTTAATCAACAAGTTTATTAGTTCAGATTTAGTTTAATCCTGAATATAGAGAGAGATGATGAAGATGATGATGAAGATGGTGATGATGGTGATGAAGATGATGGTGATGATGAAGGTGATGATGAAGGTGATGATGGTGATGAAGGTGATAGTGATGATGGTGATGATGAAGATGATGAAGATGATGATGATGATGGTGATGATGATGGTGATGATGAAGATGATGATGGTGATGAAGGTGATGGTGATGATGGTGATGATGAAGGTGATGATGAAGATGATGATGATGATGGTGATGATGAAGGTGATGATGGTGATGAAGGTGATGGTGATGATGAAGATGATGGTGATGATGAAGGTGATGATGAAGGTGATGATGGTGATGAAAGTGATGGTGATGAAGGTGATGGTGATGATGGTGATGATGAAGGTGATGATGATGATGGTGATGATGAAGGTGATGAAGATGATGGTGATGAAGGTGATGATGAAGATGATGATGAAGGTGAAGATGATGATGATGTGATGATGAAGGTGATGATGGTGATGAAGGTGATGATGATGGTGATGATGAAGGTGAGGATAGTGATGAAGATGATGGTGATGATGAAGATGATGATGAAGGTGAAGATGATGATGATGAAGCTGATGATGAAGGTGATGATGAAGGTGATGATGAAGGTGATGATGATGCCTATGAAGATGAAGGTGATGATGAAGGTGGTGATGATGAAGCTGATGATGAAGATGTGATGATGAAGATGATGATGGTGATGAAGATGATGGTGATGAAGGTGATGATGATGATGAAGCTGATGATGAAGGTGATGATGAAGATGAAGATGTGATGATGAAGATGATGATGGTGATGAAGGTGATGATGATGATGAAGGTGATGAAGATGATGAAGGTGTTTCTGTCCTGATGAAGACTCCGGGCTCTTCCTCCCCTGGTTGCCATGGTTTCCACCTCAGACATTAATCATGTATTAACCGTCCCCCCTCTCTGTCCTCCGGGTCCTGATCACGGTGGTTCCGGCGCTGCTCCGCTAACGGACCGGTCCTCAGGCGGCTCACCGGCCCGGCCCGGCTCCTCTCACACCGGCCTGTATACCGGACAGACCCGCTGCCAGACGGCCTGTCCGCCGCGGACACAGCAGGCAGGACGGCCGCTGCTGCCGCTCCGTAGCCTCCATCCCGGTCAGACATGCACGTCCTAATTACCCGGCCCGGCCCGGCCCGGCCCGGCCCGGTCCGGATTAACGTGCTAACGACCGGGATTGTGGTTCCCTTAAAGAGCCGAGTCCTTTTCTGGCGGGCAGAGCTGCCTCCCTCCTGTCTGAGGCGACACCGAGCCGCGGCGATGCGGATCAGACCGCAGCCGCATCGAGCAGCCATCAGATACACGGAGAGAAGGCCGAGCCGAGCCGAACCGAGCCGAACCGAGCCGCGGCTGTGCTGCCGGACGGGTTTTGCCTTCGGTCGGGACCAGACCTACCTGCCATCCTGGAGATGCGGTTCCGGCGCGTCACGCCTCTCCGCAGCCGCGCGGCGCGCTCCCTGCGCGGGGAAGGAGGAGGCGGAGAGTCCCCGCAGAATCAGCCCTTCCTCCTCCTC
This sequence comes from Pempheris klunzingeri, assembly GCF_042242105.1. Classification (NCBI taxonomy): domain Eukaryota; kingdom Metazoa; phylum Chordata; class Actinopteri; order Acropomatiformes; family Pempheridae; genus Pempheris; species Pempheris klunzingeri. The sequence continues at coordinate 270,003 of NC_092033.1, forward strand.
TCCGTCCGCAGTCTTCCTCACCTCCACCAGCCGCCTCCGCCCGCTCATCTGGGCCGGGACCGGGACCGGTCCCACCCGGGGGTGTGAGGGGGGGGGGTGTCTGTGGTGGAGTTTCACCAGAACCGGATCATGGAGACCGGCAGGGTCCGGATGAGTCCGGTTCTTTCAGAGTAAACACACACACACACACACACACACACACACACACACACACACACACACACACACACTCTCACACACACACACACACACACACACACACACACACACACTCTCACACACACACACACACACACACACACACACACACTCACACACACACACACACACACACACACACACTCTCACACACACACACACACACACACACACACACACTCTCACACACACACACACACACACACACACTCTCACACACACACACACACACACACACACTCTCACACACACACACACACACACACTCTCACACACACACACTTATTCTATTAAACGATGTTTCAGTTTCATCTTTTTTTTACAGTTCATTTATTCATGTGTTCATCCACGAGGCCCCCAGGGTCCCTCCTGGTCCCTCCTGGTCCCTCCTGGTCCCCCCAGGGTCCCTCCTGGTCCCTCCTGGTCCCCTCCTGGTCCCCCCAGGGTCCCTCCTGGTCCCTCCTGGTCCCCCCAGGGTCCCTCCTGGTCCCTCCTGGTCCCTCTTTTATTCCTTTGGAAAGGAATGTTTCTTCTTCTCTTTCCTTTTTACCTGTAGACAGGGAGCATGTGACCTCCAGGTGTTTCCAATCAGACAGGTGAGGAGTCATCAAAGGCTGGAGGGGAGTTCAGCTCAGAGTGAGACATGATGCTGTCTGTCTGCCTGCTGTCTGTCTGTCTGCTCACACACCTGTCAGGTGACTCACTCTCTCCCTCTCTCTCTCTGTCTCTCTCTCTCCTGTCTGTCTGCTCACTGTGTGTGTTCTGTTCTTCCAGATGGATTCAGTCTGACTCCATCAAACACGTCGGATCACAACCACACAGCGGCTGGACCCGGACTGGCGGCTGGACCCGGACTGGCGGCTGGACCCGGACCGGCGGCTGGACCAGGACCGGCGGCTGGACCAGGACCGGCGGCTGGACCCAGACCAGGTGTGTTCAGGTGTTTGCACTGATCTGAGTCCAGCTGTGAGCTGGTTAACTGAAGTGAGTGAAGTGTGTCTTGCTGGCTGGCCCTGAATCTGACCCAGGATCAGCCCAGTCTGACCTCTGGACTCTCTGGATTCAGCGGTTCTTCACAAACTTTTCTTTGTTTCACGTCTGAGTTTCATTTTCTTCCTCAAAATCCTAAATCTGGGTCTAAAATGACGACGTCACTGTGCTGGTTCATTTAAACATGAGAGTGTTTTAGTTTCTGGACATAAAGTTTACAGGTTCGACTGGATCAGTTTAACTTCAGGATATTAAATCTGTAGTTTTATTTCTAAATGTAGACTCTAGAAATGAAAGAAGTCCAGGAAGCTGCTGTAAAACCCTTTTACATGAGATTCTTTTCTTGTTTGAACCGAAGAATTCTTTGACGTTATACATTATGAACTGCCTCTCTTCAAACGTGCGGTGCCCTTCTGTCCCCCCGGCTTGCCGTAGACCTGTCGGGGGTTCGGCCCTTCAGCCCGGAGCGGGAGATGGAGTCCAGGATCATCGGGGGTCAGGAGGCCTGGGCCCACTCGTGGCCCTGGCAGGTTTCCCTTCGCTTCGCCAACATGCCGGCCTGCGGAGGAGCCGTCATCAGCCCGCTGTGGGTCGTCTCCGCCGCACACTGCTTCAAAAGGTCAGAGGTCACATCTGAGATCAAGGAAACTCATTTCATACAGGAGCTGCTGCTGAACCTGATACTAACTTTAAAACACCAAAGTGACGCATAGACACTGACTGATGGAGCAGCAGCTCTAAATCCCTGTTTTAGTGAATGTAGTCTGGTGTGTGTGCTGTTTGTGGTTAAACCAAAAGGATCTTCCAGGTCTCTCTCTGTAGGGATCCTTTCCATGATGCTGTCACACACTTAGAATAACACTCTGAGCCTGTCAGTGGATCAAACAAGCTCTTTTAGTGGACCTACTGTGATCAGGTGCAGTTGTCCCAAAGGATCACGTTGCAGCCATTGCAGCCCGTTTGGTGTCTGCTGGCTGAGGTGATCTACTGGACCAGTTCCAACACTTTTACTACCTACCAGTCACTCAGACACCAGGATGTGGGCCGACACGTAGCTTGATCCTGCTTCAGTGTGAGTTAGATGACAGTTTGTGTCTCAGATCAACCTGATGATGATGATGGTTCCACCTGTTTGCAGGTACAACAAAGCTTCGTTCTGGACGGTTCTGGCTGGGAAACACGACCTGGATAATCCTCACGAGCCCGGACAACAAGTTAGACACACACACACACACACCCCCGTGATCAGGTTTGAGGTCTGGTCCACATCAGAGGACCAGGTCCGCCTCAGCAGAGCGGTGGTCAGTGTTTCAGGTGTTAAACAAAACGGAGCGTTGAGAACTAAACAGAGGAGGAAATCACAGCGTCTAACGGATTGTACTGTGAATAAAAAATATAGAAAAGCTTTAAACTGAGACGGAACCAGATCAAAACTCCTCGTAGCTGCTTGAACTTCGCATAAATGTTTCAGTGGACTTGGTCCTCCGTGATAGATGTTTCACCCTCTCAACAGTGTTGGCGTTAGTCACGTCTTTAGGTATAACGAATGTGATCATTACAGTAAATCACCTGTCCGTCAGCGGGACGGTGACCAATGATATTTGGGGTTGGACCAGGATCAGAGCCTCACCTGGGTCTTGTGCTCTCAGCTGGTCAGCGTCTCCCAGATCATCAACCATCATGGCTACAACACGCGGACCAAAGAGGGCGACCTGGCGCTGCTCCGGCTGCAGCAGGTCCTGGTCTTCAACCAGTTTGTCAGACCCATCGGCATCTGGACAAAACCGCTGCCTCTCCACAGGAAGTGCACCATCACCGGCTGGGGCGCCACCCGAGAGAGTGAGGACCCACCTGACACTGATGTCGGGGGGGGGTTGGAGATCGGAGATCTGACGTTTGTTCTTCTGGTCCCACAGACGGTGCCCGGGTGAACAGACTGCAGGAGGTGAATGTGACCATCCTGTCCCAGGACATCTGTAACCAGTACTACCTGGGCAGGATGAGGCCGTCCATGTTCTGTGCCGGGAAGGACGGGGGCGGGGCTGATGCCTGCCAGGTACTGGGGGCGTGGAGGCGTGGAGGCGTCAGAGTCCAGGAAGTACAAAGTACCTCAGACCAGTCGGGGACACGAAAGACGGACAGTAGATCAGAGTCAACTGGACAGACGACTTTGTCTTCTTGCCTCCTTCATATCTCGTCTTCTTGACATTTCACGTCCCCGTCGTCCCGTCTTGTCTCTTTGTGCTGCTGTTCTGTCTCTTGTCCTCATCTTGTCTCACTGTCCAGTATTTTTACTGTCCTTCCGCTTTCATGCAGTCTTCTCTCCTCATTGTCCCGTCTTCTTTCTTTCTCTTCTTGGCTCTAGCGTCTTTCTTCCATTCATTTTCTTCGACATCTTGTCTGGACTCTTTGTCTGTCTGTCGTCCCATCTTGTCCATCGTGGTGTCTCGTCTTCTTGGTTGTCCTGTGCTCGTGTCTTCACCACTCTGTCTCCTTAGTTGTCCCCGTTTCACTCGTCGTTTCTGTCCAGCTAATTGGACATAAGGACTGGAAGGCATGACGAACACACGCTCCTCTTTATCCTGCAGTGTCCTCTGTCTCTGGGTTAGGGTCTCTGACCGTGTCCTGTGTCTGTCTCAGGGGGACTCTGGAGGTCCTCTGTCCTGCTTCACAGGCAGCAGGTATGAGCTGGCAGGTCTGGTGAGTTGGGGGGTGGGCTGTGGACGCACCAGGAAACCAGGAGTTTACACCCAAGTCCAGCAGCACACCCAGTGGATCTCCAGCATCATGAGTAAGTCTCACAGGTTGACACCAGAGTGCCCCCCCGTCTCAGGTGTCCCCCGGTCTGAACGGCTCCTGTTTTGTCTCCTTCACAGGTGACGACAGCATATATGCAGACGACTCCACTGCTGAAGGTGCGTTTGTATTAAACTCCGACACATTGATTTCACCTTCTGTCTGTACTGAACTGCCGCAGCACAGACCAGCACCGTTCAGAGGTTCATGTTGCCCCCCCCCCCGACAGAGGACAGGTGTGGTAAGCAGCAGAGCTCCACCTGTAACAGGCCTCCAGGCCTTGCTGCTCTCTCAGTGTCCCAAAACGGTGAAGTGTCTGTAGGGAACGTGACGGAGTGCTGCCCCTTCCTCTGGCCCTGGCAGGTCAGCCTGCAGGCCGACGGACGCCACTACTGCAGCGGAGCGCTGGTCCACCGCCGCTGGGTCCTCACAGCCAAGCACTGCAAAGTCAGGTAGTACTACTGCAAATACTACTACTTCTACTAGTAGTATCAGTGGTACCAATACTGCTGCTGGCCTGTATTTGTGTGTGCAGGGCCAAAGAGGACGTGGTGGTTCTGGGACTTCATGACCTCAGGTTCTCGCCGTCTCAGACCATCCCAGTGGACGAGGTCTTCAGCCTGTCTGAGGACGGCAGCTTCCCCCCAAGGTCAGACCTGACTCTGGTCCGCCTCAGCGTCCCTGCCAGACTCGGTAGGACTGCCCAGACTCACACGGTCATGTTAGTCCGATACATGGTGTGTTATGTGTCTAAACTGAAGTCTGTCCTTCGGTGGCGTCTCCAGGCTCGGACATCTCTCCGGTCTGCGTCCCTGATGAAGATGAGGAGCTCGATGGCAGCTGGTTTTGTGTCACAGCTGGCTGGGGGACCACAAAAGCCACAGGTAGCTCATGTTTATACTACTTATGATGGTGTCCTCAAAAGCAAGAGCGCCCCCCCCCCCTCCCACCCTCCCCCCCGTTACAATGTGTGTGTGCTCTCTTGTGTAGTGGATGTGGATCCAGACCGGCTGCACCACCTCAGACTGACTCTGGTCAATGAGACGACCTGCAGGGAGAAGTGGGGGGGCCGAGGACTCATCAGTGATTCCCACATTTGTTCCCACCCTGCAGGCTCCACATCCTGCACGGTGAGCCCCTCCCCTTCACATCACTTTCCATCAGAGTTTGAACATGTCTCCCAATAACTAACAGTATGAATACGACCAGACTCACAGGATTCGTACAGAGATCGCTCTCTAAAGACACACCAGACTACATTCACAAAAACAGGGATTTAACCTCACAGAGCACAGGAGCTGCTACATCATGTAGTTTGATATTGTGGACCTAATGAATCAAGGCAGCAGCTCTAAAATCCCTGTTTTAGTGAATGTAGTCTGGTGTGTGTGCTGTTTGTGGTTAATCCAAAAGGATCTTCCAGGTCTCTCTCTGTAGGGATCCTTTCCATGATGCTGTCACACACTTAGAATAACACTCTGAGCCTGTCAGTGGATCAAACAAGCTCTTTTAGTGGACCTACTGTGATCAGGTGCAGTTGTCCCAAAGGATCACGTTGCAGCCATTGCAGCCCGTTTGGTGTCTGCTGGCTGAGGTGATCTACTGGACCAGTTCCAACACTTTTACTACCTATCAGTCACTCAGACACCAGGATGTGGAGGATCATGGGTAGAAACGGGGAGTTATCTTTGAGTTTGCCTCTGCAGGGTGACCATGGAGCACCGCTGTACTGTCGGAAGCGAGGAGCCTACTTCCTATTTGGTGTGGTCACATGGGGCAGCAGGCGGTGTGACCCAGACAAACCAGCGATCTTCTCCAGAGTGTCTGATTATCACTCGTGGATTACGGAAGTGACTGAAGACGTCTGAACGTTCCTGTCAGAAAATAAACTCCTTTTTAAATGGAAAAGGAGCTGTTTGTCCTCTGAGCTGTTCACACCTCTGGAACTTTCAGCCACACATCATTGTCTTCATCAGAGAATGAAGCTGTAGGCTCTGTGTCACATGATGGAAGCTTGGCAGAAGCTCTGGGAAAGGTCAGTGACCCTTGAGTTTAGACAGGTTTAAGAGGTTCCAGCTGACAAACCAGAATCAGTCAGTAAAATCCAGTTTACAAATTATTGGTTGACGGCCGTCTCTTCCCGTCCACTGGTTTTCATCTAATTTCATAAAATATCTCCTCTAAACCGGCTGCTGTGATAAAATCTCCATCAACCACATGTCAAACACCAGAAGAACTGAGCTGATTTCATTAATGATCCAAACAGAAAGAAACCAGTCGTCCACTGTTGGTGTTCCAGGAGGTTTTTTATCACATGACAACAAGAGGCTAAAACAAAGAAAAATATCAGTTTCAGTCCTTGTCCACATGTTTACACAGAAGATTTGAAGGAAAATGTCTTATCCAACTCACTGAGCTGGAACCTTTAATGTTTCTAGAATAAGGCTTCCAATTAAAACAGGAGACAACACTTTCCTTTTTAATCAACATCAGTTACATGTGATTCTTGTTGCTAAACAACAACTGTCAGCAGCAGAAGGTTTTTCCTTTTTGTAATGAGGGTAAAGTGACTCGTCACTCATGGGTTTAACCCTTTTGTTGCTCACTAACTGTCGACGGACTTTAGAAGTGGACTCGAAGCACCTGAACCCCTGATGGTGCTTTGAGTCCTCAGGAGGGCGAACCTTTAGAGTCTGTCTGTTTTCGGAGGAGGCCGAGTCCACTGAGGTATGAAAACAGTCACGAGGGTCCAGTCCAGTAGGCAGCAGCATCGTCCTTCTCAGCTGTCCTGCAGCAGGTCGTACGATCCTGCGTTCACCACCTTGTGTTTATCGCCCGCCTGCAGACACACAGGAAGTCTGACTGAACTCTGACCTGGTTCCTGCTGCAGAAATCAGCCTGCTAATCATGTGATCATCAGCTTAAAGCCAGACATCACCACGAGCCGCCTTTTTACATCTGAACATGAACTGATGACTCACTGTGACATCAGACGCGTTGGACTCGGCCGGTTCTGGAGCGGCTTCGTAAACGGGGTTACAGATGCTGCGGCCGCAGTCTGCAGGTGGAGCCTCTTCCTCCTCCTCATCCTCCTGTCAGAGGGTGAAGGTCAGCGCTGAGAGTAACAACTAACAGGTTTTACCCTGATAAATGTCACTAATAATGATCAAGTTTGGAGCATCTATGTTCAGATAACCAGACGGCTGCCGTTTGGCTCTTTACACCCGGTTCACTTAGGAATTTATCGTTCTTTATACAGTCTGAGGTTAATGTGGGTGTGACTTTGGGCCAAGAGTACGGAGTCTGGATCCTGAGTGAGACACACGGTAAATCATTTTAGTTAAGTTAAAGGACAACTAAAACAGATGTTAATGATCAGTTTTCAGTGGCAGGTTGGTTAGGTTTAGGACAAGATGATGGTTTGGGTTAAAATAAGTCCAATACAAACAAGAGGCAGGTATAGGTAGATATCTTTCCAACCAGCAGTAACGTGTCCTACAGAAGTGTTTATTCTAATCCTAATAAAGATGTGTTAATATTTGCTGATGAGTGAATACTAACATGTTCCTCTGACAGATAACGGATGTATCTCACCTTGAAGTAGTGGAAGTGGAAGGGTTTGGTGTTGTGGGTGTAGAAGTGATATCCAACAAATGAGACTCCGGCCACCAGAACAACTAGCAGCGTCACCCCGACGCCCATCCCGGCCTTGTGGCCCACGTGCATCTGCAGAGCCAATCACAGAGCAGGTTAGAGGTCAAACGAGGGAAACATGAACAGCTTCAGTAGATAAAAATGAGTCAAAACTGTTGGTAAATCTTGTAGCTAGTGAATACTGTGGCATTATGACATCACTTGCCTCTTGGCGAGGGGGCGGGGCTTTCAGCGGTCCTTGGAGGACATGTATGATCCCGTTTGAGGCCAGGATGTCCGAGTCTGTGATGAAGCGATCGTTGATGTAACGCGACGACTGAGGAGATGAAAAATGAAACGATCTCTGAATCGTCATGTGGAAAATCATTAACGACAGAAGGAACCCCCCCCACAGAACAAATTTTTACAAGAACAGCTTTACCACTGTTGGCATTAAGAACACGTTCAGACCTAAAGTGAACTCTGTCCTTTGTTTGCTTTGACTGACTGGACTCTCAGCCAATCACAGTCAGCCGCTGCACTGATTCTACGCTGATGAACTATAAATATAAACCAGGTGATCAGAATCAGCAACTATTTGGTCAAGTTCAACTGTATTTACACTAATATAGTCAAAAGAGCAAATTAGATCTGTGTGACTTTACTACCTGTGCTGATGTGGTTGTAAACAAAAGTCACATGACAGCGATGACAAACTAAACTGTCTGTGGTGCAGACTGATATATCTCCTGACAGTGAAGGTCATGTGGGTCGCACAGCGGCTCCCTCTTGTGTTCAGCAGCACTAATTAATCTGACCAGAGCCGAGGGGTCAAGCAGGTCAGCGACTCCGAGGACGGTCAGACTGCCGACACGAGTCCTGATCCGACTGCCGTTCTTCATCTGGCTGAGAGGAAGACCCTGACCCTCCGACAGGTGGAACTCCAAGTCCCTCCGAGACAAAGTCTGCAGGGACACGAGGACAGGTGATGACACACCGGAGCGGACACCTGGGTCCTTTCTGTACACATCCTGGAGTCTAATGATAGGTAGGTACTAAAAGTGTTGGAACTGGTCCAGAAGATTACAATAGAAACAGCCGTTCTATCGCTCTCTGCACACACACCGGACTACATTCACTAAAACAGGGATTTTAGAGCTGCTGGTCTGCTGCTGCCTCCATCAGTCAGTGGGTCTGTGTGACTGTGTGACTTTGATATTTCAAAGGATTAGTTCAGATCCAGCAACTCCTGTGTTCTCTGATGTAAAATTAGTCATTTTGTCAATAGAGTCTGGTGTCTTTGAAGAGTGGCACATGGGTGGTTCCTTACCAGCTTGCTGTGACTCACCTGGTTGTCGGGCAGGCCGCTGTTGTCGGGTACAAACAGTGTCGACTGGACCGTCAGGTTGCTCAGTCGTTTAATAAACTGCTTCCCTGACTCAGATACCCGGGACAAGTTCAGGATTTGCTGCAGAGGAAGAAAGAAGTAAAAAGACGTGTCGTAACTGAAGCTTGAAGGTGTCAGAGTGCCTTCGTGAAGATTTGTGTTCATCAGACTCACCGTGAGGAAGTTGGAGAAGGTCGGCGTGGACTGGAGGACCTGCAGCAGGTTTCCCGTGCAGCTGAAACCGTCTCCGACGTAACCGGCTTTACACTCACACTTCACCTCTGAAACACAGAGCAGATTGTGTGACGTCTGCTGGTTACTGGTGATCAATAGAGCCCGATCAATCATGGCTGCTCCAGTCAGCACCGCTATACTGTACAACTATGACTAATATTTCCAAAGAGAAATGGACAGATTTGTAGTTTCTATCAGACCATCACATCCCATTCTTTGTTCCTCTTTATAATATACAATGTTTCCTATTTATTGTCTTTGTTCATAGATGGCCGTGTTAATAAAGTTGTATAAAGATGCTTAAGAAGAAGAAGGTGATGGCTGTGAGGACTAATGGAGAGAAAACTAAACACAGTAACGTCTCCAGGTCACGTGTTGATCAGTTATTGGTTCTGAAACATCTCATTGGTTCATCTGCAGCAGCTTAATGACGCTCAGACTAACAAAGAAGAAGAAACTTTCAGAAAGATTCTTGTCCTCCCTCCTCTTCCTCTCTCACCCTTCATCCGGTAGCAGAAGGCATCCCAGGTCTCGCTCTGGTTTTTGCGTGTGCCGTAGTCCACGATGCCCACGTGTCCAAAGCCACACTGGGGGTTGGAGTAGGTGGTGGGGTACGCCACCCGGGCCTGGTCCAACCAGCCGGCAGCGCACATGTTCAACCCCCCCTGCGAAGAACAGCAGGACCAGCAGACAGCAGCTTTAAAGGAGACCTTCGATGTTTCTACCCAAGTTCTCTCTGTCCACATGCTGGTGTGTGAGTGACTGGTAGGTAGTAAAAGTGTTGGAACTGGTCCAGTAGATCACCTCAGCCAGCAGACACCAAACGGGCTGCAATGGCTGCAACGTGATCCTTTGGGACAACTGCACCTGATCACAGTAGGTCCACTAAAAGAGCTTGTTTGATCCACTGACAGGCTCAGAGTGTTATTCTAAGTGTGTGACAGCATCATGGAAAGGATCCCTACAGAGAGAGACCTGGAAGATCCTTTTGGTTTAACCACAAACAGCACACACACCAGACTACATTCACTAAAACAGGGGTTTTAGAGAACAGGACACAGGAGCTGCTGGTCTGCTGCTGCCTCCATCAGTCAGTGTGTTGGTGTTATTGTGAGACTTTGGTGTTTTAAAGAGTCAGTTTGGATCCTAACTAACCACACAGGTGTCGTCAGACACTTAGAATAAATCTCTGAACGTAGAAACCAGGATATGAACAGATGAACAGGGTTAAAAACACCAGAGTTTCCCTTTAATAGTTATGTACACACAGAACTTCATACAACACAAACAAGACGCCATAAAAGCCAGACAGTAAACCCGTCGTGATCAAGCATCAGCTGACTGTGTGTTGTGTTCACTGACCTGCTGAGCGTAGGACAGCTGCGTGTATGTGGCCAGGCTGCCTCCCTCTGCGGTGCAGCCTTGCTTAGCGGCGGCGTAGGTCAGTTTGTACTGACCTTTAACTGAACGGTAGTGGAACACGCCGAGCTTCGCGTCTGCACACACACACACACACACACACACGCACACACACTTTAACACAGTGGGTTGTGTGTGTTCCTGCTGGAGTTAAACAGGGTGATGATGACACATGAACGACAGCCTGACGTCACATTCAGAAAGGTGACGTCATCGTCTTCAGTTTAAAACACGCCTCCATCCATTGATCTGTAAAGGACGAGTCCGTGATTTCATTCTCATCACTGAAGCGTTTCTGATCCCTTCGTGGAGACGAGCCGATGAGAATCATTTCTAATAAAATAAATATCGGGATTTTACATCATTCAAGCTCGTCTGTTCCCACGGCAACGACTGCTGCTTCCTAATACGGCCTGCCGATCTGACGCCGTGTTCACGCGATGACGCGAAGATTTGGTCGAACACGTGTTCAGATGTATGTTATCTACATGTTCTACACGTCGCTAATTAACTGGTCAAACAGCTCGGTGAGCTGCTGACGGCGTGATGAAACAAACACGCAGAAATGCTGAACTCTGATTGGCTCTTCAGGCTCGGGGCGCTCTCAGTGGCACGTCCAATGAGAGCGGAGCGTTTCATCCTGGTACCTTCGGCGTGCAGGTCGGTGCACGTGGCGTCACGATGACATCGTCCGTTGTCTTGGAGACAGCGGGTGATTGGCAGCTGTCTGAGCTCACAGGTGAGTCCGTCCCCGACGTAGTTGTCCTTACAGGTACACCTCCTCTTCCCCTGACAGACAGACAGGTACGCAGACAGACAGGTTACAGGTGACCTCACACCCGGCAGTCAGAACCAGGAATTCAAACGGCAGCGTGTCCTCACCGGAGACGTCATGGTGCAGGTGGCGTGCTCGTGACAGCCGCCGTTGTCCCCGGAGACGCAGGGGTCGATGGGCAGACAGGTGAAGCCGTCTCCGGTGTGTCCTCGAGGACAGGTGCAGCTCACCTGGTCCCCTCTCTGAGAGCAGTGGGCGGAGCCAGCACAGCCGCCATTCCACATCTGACACAGGTCCACCACTGAGGACAGACAGGTAGGGAGTGACAGACAGACAGGTAAGGAGGGAGACAGACAGACAGGTAGGGAGTGACAGACAGACAGGTAGGGAGGGAGACAGACAGGTGTGTGTGTGTGTTTACCTGTACAGGTGAATCCGTCTCCTTCATAAAATGGCCGACACTCACAGGTGCTGTTTCCCCGACAGACGGCTTTTGGGGAGCAGGAGGGGGAGCACAGGAAGAGCTCAGCTGGAGGACACACACACACACAGATTACACACACACACACACACACACAGTCTGAGTGTGTGTGTGTGTGCTTGAACTCACCTTGTGGGCTCTCACAGCGCTCCCCGGTCCAGCCGGCCTCACAGAAACACGCCCCCGTACCTGTGCGCCCGGCGTCACATGACCCGTGTTCTGAACAGTTACAGGCTGAGGGACAGACCAATGAGACGACCCGTTAGGACACCTGGGGACACCTGGGGACACCTGGGGACACCGAGCAGGAGGCCGTCTGAGCGCAGCTCACCTTTACAGGTGGGTCCGTACAGGCCGTCACCGCACCGCTCGCAGGCCACGCCCTCAAAGCCCGCATCACAGGTACAGGTGCCGTTACCAAGGTGACCGTCGTCACATTTACCGCGGTTACCGCAGGGGGAGGCGACCCCGCCCGGACACACTGGACCCAGAGGACATTAAAGAACAACATGTGGTCTGGTTCCGGATCCTAAATGTGTTCATCCTCTATTCACTCACACTGCACTTTATTTACTACACATCATGTCTCACCCAGACAGTCTCGTCCGTAGTAACCATGGCAACACTTGGGCTGCCAGAAGTTGGTGGTGCAGACGCTGCGACAGCCGGAGTTTTTAGTGACGAACATGGTGGGAAGATCACACTTCTGAACCTCCTGAGGACGAACCACAGACAGGATCACACACTCCCCTGTCCGTGTGTATGTGTGTGTGTGTGTGTGTGTGTGTGTGTGTGTGTGTTTACCTTTAGTTTGGACCCTCTGGGGCAGCGATACGTTGAGTAGGTGCACAGTCCACAGTTCATCTACCACAGAAGAAGAAACAGCAGAAACATTAAATCAATAAAAGCTCCAGACGTCCCTTTAATGTCTCACCTGGACTACAGGTACAGGAACCAGCAGACAGCAGCTCCTGTCTGCAGAAGACGAACCCCTGGATATTCAGACAGCAGCTCCTGTCTGCAGAGGATGAACCCCTGGATGTTCAGACAGCAGCTCCTGTCTGCAGAGGATGAACTCCTGGATATTCAGACAGCAGCTCCTGTCTGCAGAGGATGAACCCCTGGATGTTCAGACAGCAGCTCCTGTCTGCAGAGGACGAACCCCTGGATGTTCAGACAGCAGCTCCTGTCTGCAGAGGACGAACCCCTGGATGTTCAGACAGCAGCTCCTGTCTGCAGAGGACGAACCCCTGGATGTTCAGACAGCAGCTCCTGTCTGCAGAGGACGAACCCCTGGATATTCAGACAGCAGCTCCTGTCTGCAGAGGATGAACCCCTGGATATTCAGACAGCTATCTATTACCTATTTCTATCTAACAATTTCTGGAGGTTTATTCTGGAGGGACATCAGAGATGATGACGTCCTCTGGAAGTGGAAGTCCGAGTCACCTTCATCCCGGACTTTCCGAACCCACCTAGAGACGGTTCTGCTGCACCGCCACAGAGGAAACTGGCGTCCTGCTGAGTCGAACCCCCTGAACAGACTGTGTGAACCGATGCTGCACTCAGACTCTGTGTCTGTATGAACGTATGTATTCAAAATAAAAGAGTGACGACCTTTGTTTACATGTATTTTGTCAGTAACTGTAACTGATCACAGTTACATTTACTTTGGTATTTAATCATGTGACACTGTGTAATCATGTGACTAGTTACTCTCCACACTGTTTAGGGGAGGGTTTACCTGGAGGTCAAAGGTGGTCTGTTGATCACAGCGCCCCCCCAGGCTGGGCGGGGTCAGCAGGCAGTCGATCCCGTAGGCGATCCCGCTCTTAAAGACGAGGTGTCTCTGAACGATCCGACACTTCCCATCGTTAACGAAGATTTCTCCCTGTAACAGCGGAAACAACAGCATCAACAAGTGCTCCGTCCTCGTCTCCTCTTGTTATCTGTCGCCATCCTTACAATGTTGTCCATCCCTCCGCAGACGAACGAGAGCGGCGAGCCCTGCAGAGTCCGAACCGAGTCCAGGTGGATCAAACCTTCGGCATAAACCTGAGAGTGGAGACAGAAGGAAGTGAGAAGAGTCCTGAGGGGGAAACACCAAACCTTTAACTTCCTGAATATAAAGAGACACAAACTGCCATGACCTCGGCTCAGCTCCCACGTCACCCCCCAGGGTTTTGTGTTTACTCCGTCTTGTTATATAGAAACAGTAAAGGAGTAAAGGTTTAATTATTCATGTGAAAACATCCTGAGGTGTTTTCAGGTTTAGAACAAATCAGGAGTTCCTCAGGGCTCAATTCTGGGTCCAGTTCTTTTCTTCCCTCGTCTTTCCTCTTGATTTTCAAAATGAGTAAACAAAAAGTAACATATAGTTTATGTATGTTCAAGTATAATTTTATAACTTTTCTTTGCCGATAACATGCCACCGTCATTGTTTTGTTCTCACCTTGTGGCCCTGCAGGATGTGGTACTTCAGGTACTCCACCAGCTGAGCTCGGTTGTCTCGGTGAAACAGGAAGTCTTTCTGCTCTTGTGGCAGAGACGCCATGATGCCGTCTGAGGGCAGGAAGATGGTCACCGGCTGGTAAATCCCATCGTTCACCAGGTCCATCACACCTGTGTCCTGAAACACACACGAGACGACCGCAAAGGTTCACTGGGACCAGTTCAAGTCCTGAAGGACACTCACATCCTCATCAGACTGACCCCACCTCTGCCCAGTGGACCCCCAGCTGTGAAGACTGTACATGAGGGTTGTTTTAATGTGAAACGATGTCACTTATCTCTAAAGGGAGGATGAGAACTGAAGGCTCGTAGTTTGAGAGAATAAATGAAGCCATTTGGAGGTTGGGAAGTTTTCATTTTCTCACCTCAAGCAGTTTGTAGAAGCTTTTATAGCCGTGACGTTCAGCTACGTCGGTCAGGTTCAGCTGGTTCACATGAAGAAGACAGAATTCATCGATTAGTCAACCCGATCAATAAAACAATAACTGATCCATTCATTAATCCAGTAAAAACCTCATCATCTACTTTATTGGACTGTTGGAGTCCGTTGTTACTTACAGGAACGTCCGGCTGTTTTTTTCTGTCCATGTCAGGAGGAAACAGAATCCTGTTGATCTCATGGAAGATCCCGTTAACGCTGACGTCGTCGCTGTATGTCACGTTAGCCTCGTTGACGAAGATGCTGCCCTGAAAATATCCAACAGTCACACAGATCCAAACACTCTTTACCCCTGAAACATCTCTTTTCTCCATTTCCATCATTCACAGTTTGAGAAATACTCCTTTGTTTTATAGTTGTCATTATTAGCACTTCATCTGGATCATCTATGAATGAATGTAGACGATATAATAGTATCATAGTGATATTCAAAGTTTTGTCTCAATAGCAGCAGTCGATGATGCTCATCGCTAATGCTTCCACTATGAAAAACAAAAATAAGATAAATTTAATGAACTAATAACAGTACAACAATAGTTCTTTGGACTCTGCTCTCTGGTCACCTGGGTGGACCTGGTGGTCAAGACCAGTCCGGACAGAGACGTCAGGTTTCGGGGTCGGCTCAGGTCGGCGGCCGCCAGAGTGTGACACATGACGATGTGGCTGCGCAGGACGGTGGCGTATTGTTCGATAGACTTCTCTGACATCAACAATTTCATCTAAACAGGAAAAATGCAAACAGATGATCAGGTGTGATCACGGTGAGAACGTCTGTGAACACAAATAATGACTTTCCCATCAGCCTCAGCTGAACTATTCGCTGCTAGCAGTTAGCCTGGTTAACATCTCAGTTCAATTCAGTTAAAACAATATGCAGATGACACTGTGTCTTTCTGGGAAAATGTGAATGAGTGTTGAATAAGAAATTATAATTAATAAAGAAACAAAAATAATTCCAGTAGAAAAAAATAGACTAAAATGGAGGACAGACTGACTGAAGTAGAGCCCTGTTGCTAACATGCTAACAGTTAAAATAAATAAAGTTTGTTGAGAATAATGACACCAGAAAGCATCTGACCCTAAATCAAACTATTAAACTGGTCACCTTGCCAGCGCCGCTTCTGTCTGATATGAAGGCTTCGGCGTTTGGAGTGAAGACAGTGAACGGGCCGCGACCTTTCAGAGACACGTCTACCATCTGAAAACAGAGTTTTGACTTCAGTTAATCTGGTTTCATCTGCAGGAGGCACCAGAGCGAAGCGTGTCATCACTCACCATCAGGCCCAAGTAAAATTCTCTCAGCTTCCTCCTCACGATTTCCTGCAGAGAGTTCGACGTTATTTCAAAGTCAGAGTCATCAAATGAAGTGTAACGTTCCGGCTGCTCACCCTCCCCACGGTGCCTCTGCAGGTGAGTCCATCTCCGATAAAGTTATTGACACATGTGCAGGTACGAACACCTGGACCCGTCATGTTACACCTGGCGTACTCGTGGCAGCCGCCATTTTTCTGGAAACATCAGCGCAGAGTTCACAGTGACACAAATGTTACTACGAACCACTGAAGTAAAAACTGAGCCTAAATTATAAATAAGGATTGAATTTAGATTAAAAAAGTATTTTTTTTTTTTGTTTCTCAATGAAGCCTCATCAAGAAAAAGCAAAAATCTAATTGCTGCTATTAGAATTCTTATTTATACTTGTAATTATTATGTATAATTGTATAGTCAGATTTAATGGTATGTCTGTGTTTTATTGTCTCGTTACCTTCCAGGTCTTCAGGCTACTTCAACACTTATGTGTTGCCTTTCAGTACTTTTGCATTTCTTTGCAACACCTTTGCACCATTTTCAGTTACCTTTGGGCAATAATCTACTGTAAAGACGTTCACTTTACTTTGTGATATTTTTATATTTTCCTGCAATACTTTTGTGATATTATATATATATATATATACACACACACACACACACACACACACATATATATATACACACACATACATATATATATATATATACATACACACACACACACACACACATATATATATATATATATATACACACACACACACACACACACACACACACACACACACACACACACATACATACATACATACACACATACATATATACATGTATATATATATATATATATATATATATATATATATATATACAGTGGTGTGAAAAAGTATTTGCCCCCTTACAGATTTCTTCTGTTTTTGCTTTTTTGTCACACTTACATGTTTCAGATCATCAAACAAATTTTAATATCACTCAAAGAAAACCTGAGTAAACACAAAAAGCAGTTTTTAAATGATGATTTTATTTATTAAGAGACAAAAGCTATCCAAACCAACCTGCCCTATGTGAAAAAGTAATTGCCCCCTAAACCTAATAACTGATTGTGCCACCCTTGGCGGCAACAACTGCAATCAAGCGTTTGCAGTAACTGCCGATGAGTCTTTCACATCACTGTGTCTCCTTGGAACTCTCCCATGGAGGCCATTTTTGTCCAGTCTCTTTCTTATTGTTGAATCATGGACACTGACCTTAACTGAGGCAAGTGAGGCCTGCAGTGCTTTAGATGTTGTTCTGGGTTCTTTTGTGACCTCCTGGATGAGTCGTCGATGCGCTCTTGGGGTCATTTTGGTCGGCCGGCCGCCCCTGGGAAGGTTCACCACTGCTCCATGTTATCTTCATTCGTGGATAATGGCTCTCACTGTTGTTCTCTGGAGTCCCAAAGCCTCAGAAAGTGCCTACTTCATATTGTCTATTTAAGTGGTTTCTTGATCCTACAGCTCTGGCAGTAATCAGGCCTGGGTGTGGCTAGTGAAAGTGAACTCAGCTTTCAAACATGTGGTTAATCACAGTTAATTCATGATTTAACAAGGAGGGGCAATTACTTTTTCACATAGGGCAGGTTGGTTTGGATAGGTTTTGTCCCTTAATAAATAAAATCATCATTTAAAAACTGCTTTTTGTGTTTACTCAGGTTTTCTTTGAGTGATATTAAAATTAGTTTGATGATCTGAAACATGTAAGTGTGACAAAAAAGCAAAAACAGAAGAAATCTGTGAGGGGGCAAATACTTTTTCACACCACTGTGTATATACACATATAAAATCTATATTAGGTCAAATATATGAAACATCATTTCTTTTCTGAACGTTTTATTTAGTGACATGTAGTAACTGATAGATCCTGAATCTCAAACAGTCTCGTTGTTAACTTCATCTTAAACTGCCCTGAGTCAAACTCACCTTTCGACACAGGTTGACCATCATGCAGGTCTGTCCATCACCTGTGTAGCCGTCGCTGCAGGCACAGGAAGTCTGCACAGTTCAACACAATCACATCAGTTAACAACAGACATGGCAGCAGTCTCACCATCAGCAGTTCTTTACATCAAAATGAGCTTTTACTTTGTTTGGTCCGACGTGAATACAGTCTGCGTTGGCATGACAACCGCCGTTTCCTTCCAGGCAGGGATTTATTTCTGTAGGAGAAACACAAAACTCGTGCAGCACTCGAACACACCACACACACACACAGGTTCATGTGTGTCAGATGTGTTCACTTCAGCTGAAAGTGAAACACGCTGATCAAAATGGTTTCACAGAACCAGCAAATGTTTTAACTCAACTGTTTTCTCATGACCTCACTTTTCTCACATTCTCTTGCAGGACTTTTGATTTACATGGCAACACTTTTTGTATTGTAGTGAATTAATCGATCTAAAATAAATCTAATAAAAACTATTTCTGAAACTTTTAATGCAAAAGAAATTTTACTTTTAAATATAATTCTATTATTAATTCTATTTAAGTGAATTTTCTTTCACATCTCTTTTAAAGTCTTTAATATCTTGGACAAACTCAACAAAAAATAAAAAGCAGTTCTCTTTAGAAAAATAACTAAAACTAGACCAGCTGGTAGGTATTCAGCAGTCTGGGGCTCTTTAAACATGTTAAAACCCTGTGAAGGTTTTCAAGAAGAGTTTGAACATGTTAAAACAGTAAAAACTGACCAATGCACACGAGTCCGTCACCAGAGTAACCGCCGCTACAGACGCAGTCTCTACGGCCGGGCTGAGTCCTCTTGCAGACGGCGAACAGGCTGCAGCCGCCGTTAGCCAACACACAGGGGTCAGTAGCTGCCAACGGCATCATCAACATGAATGAAGCAGTTACACTTTGATTCTGTTCGACTGTTCAGGTGCGAAGAGCAGCGGCGCCTGAGCTCAAGTGTTATGATACACCTGAAAGTGTCCTGTTGTTGTTACCTTGACAAAAAGTTCCATTTCCTTCAAATCCAGCAGCACAGAGACACTGAGAGCCAGACGGTCCAATCACACAGCTGTCAGACGGAAACGCAGAGGAAACGTGTGTGAAAAGAGTCCTGCAGGGGGCGCTGTAGGGAGCGCTCAGATAAAACAACTTGGTTTGACTCACTTTGCACTGGTGTGACACTTCACTGACCCACACAGTTCATCAGCTTTGGATTCAATTCCTGCAACACAACAGACTCACATCAGCGTTTGTTCTAGAAATCGTAATACTTCAACAACATTCCTGCACGTTTGAATGTGTTCATGTTAATGAATGTGAGGAAATATGAGTTGAACAATGAGTGAAAAGTGTAGAAAGGAGGAGAAAATATAAGTAAGCTGCTAGCTAAACTGCACTGCTAGCTTAGCCCTGTATGAAGAAGCAGCTGAAGGAGCATGAATGAGTTTGAAAATTGGGAAAGAGTCTAATTATCCTGAAAAACAAGTCATTTTGGCCTTTTACTCTAAAGCTTTGATGACTTTTTCATGAAACTCTTTTCTTAGTCATGAAATTACAACTTTATTCTTAGAACATTAATGAATATTTTCTTCCTTGTAAATTAAGATTCATAGGGTTAGCGTTCATCATCGTACTTTCATCACAGAGGACTCCTCTCCAACCGACGTCACATTCACACGTCCCGTCACCTTTAGGTCCGTCGCTACAGCGGCCGTTTTTACAGCCACAATCTGCGGAGACAATAAAAACAGATGTATTTCTATGTTAACTTCTGGTTTATCATACAAAGTTTACCCACCCTGGTCGCAGTGGACTCCATATTTCCCGCTCTGGCAGCTTTCACAGGCCGTGCCGCTGAATCCTTTGCTGCACTGACAGACTCCGGTCCCGTTCGTCCCGTCCAAACAGAGTCCGTTACCGAAGCAGGGCTGACCCTTCGGCCCGGGACACGGCTCACAGTGCCCCCCGAAGAACCCTCCACAGCACCTCCGCACCTGCAAACACCCCAGAGAATGACAGTTTGTTGTCCAGAACATCTTTTATCTTTGCGTATTTCTGCTTTGGTTTCTGGCGGCAGGTTTGACTCACAATGTTTTTCTGGAGGCAGGTGGTTCTGCAGCCGATGGTCAGCAGCCGCTCGCCCTCAAACACCCGACTGAGCATACACTTCCTCCTCTTCACCGATTTCTGGACAAACAGAATCACATTAACAGATAAAAAGAGTTTCCATTTTCTTATTTATGATGATGATGACAATTAATGGGACTTAATGTATTACATATTTCTTTCTAAGAAACTTCCTCTTAGATTACCAGGACATTAAGGAATCAGTCATGATCTTCTCTCTGAGAGGCTCAGAAGTGATTAAGTTTTATCATCTGGGACCCAAGTATGAATCATCAATCATCTTTTCATCGTTGGTAAAAAAAAAAAAAAAAGTTCTACTACTGCAACACAACAAAAGTGATGAAAGTCAGAAAGTTTGATGCTTGTCATGAAATGATTTCAGCTGCTGCTGTAACTTTTGACCTCTTACGTTTGGGACGGTGTCGTTTGGACAGATTTTGCTTTGTGGGAACAAACAGTCCACACAGTTTCCCTTCGGAGAGAAAACACAGAGTTATAATCAATAACCGGATTAGTTTTTCATCAGTGTGGCTCTTCAGGTTTCTGGCGGCTGTACCAAGACTTTCTGGTATGTGGCGTCGTCACAGCGATTCCTGATGATTGGCAGGACAGCCGACAGACCGTGGATCACACCTTTACCGCTCAGGATGTTGGACGAGTTGATCTGAGCATCGTTCACAAACAGCTACACGAGACACAGACGGAGAGCTTGGATCATTACGTTCGGTGATCAGAGGATATCTGGTCCCATGATGATACTGATCAGTGATTATTTGTGCTTCTGACACACCTTCCCGTCTCGGGGGACGATGCCAAGCTGGAAGGAGAATCCGAGCAGCGTCTGTTTGTATCCTCCAGGCTGAAGGTCGGTCTTCAGCAGGCGCTCCGTCGGCACCACGTGGTAGCGAGTCGTGTTCACGTCCTGATTTCAGTAACAAATTCAAAGCACAGATGTCACAGCTTTCAATAACTGTGTATTATACTGTAATAATAGTAATAGTGATAATACTGTATTATATATAAAATCTCTCTGGAAAGTTATGCACCCGTATTGTCCCGTATTAACAATTAAATCAAATAATAAAGTTGTGGCTGCAATTATAGATTAAAATATATCAAAATGAAGAAAGTAAAAAAAATAACATACAAAATAAGATGCTTTATTATGTTGCATCAACACAAAATCATTTACTATTACAGAGTCAAGAGGTTTATACATTCATGTATTTAACTTTAATATAATTATTTTATCCGTTAATTTTTTTAACATGAGTTGGACTCGTCACTATAGTAGTATATCATCTGCAAAGAAACTGAATATTTTACTTTTGTGTCTCTCCCTTCTGGAGTTAAATCACTAATCAAAAAACAGGACAGAGGACGACTTCTCCTTGAGCCTCTTGTCTAAATGTTTTAGAGCTTTTCTGTATCAGCGGCTGTTTAATGGAGAAATTCAACATTTTAGTACCTTAAAAAAAATTCATTTTTCTCAGCAGCCGCTGTCATGCAGGGTTTAGTTTTTGATCGTCAGCATTTTGTTTTAGTGTCTCCATCATGAGACAGATGACTGAAAACACTCAAAACAAACCTGACTGAGACGTCATTGTTATGAGGACTGTCTCTTTAAGACTCCTGTCCTGTTTGTAATAAACACACAACTTTAGCTTGTTTTATCGTGCTCTACCACTGCAGTCGCAGCCACTTTCTTGAGGTAATCGGCGATGGCGGCGTCTGTTGGAGCGAAGACGGTGAACTCGTCTGCCTGTTCGATCTCATCTGTCAGGTTGTAGTCCTGAACAAACAGCACAAACACAGACTGTAAACCACCAGAGCAGATATTTATCCAGGGTTAGAGCCGACAGCGCATGGCGTGGTGTGTTTGTGTGTTCGTACGATGAGATACGATCTGAACAGAGAGAATTCAGGCCTCAGAGCCAGAGTCGCCAGCAGACCTTCGCTCAGCTTCCTGTCAGGAACCAAAACCTGCAGACAGAGAAAAAAGTGTCCCAGCCTGTCACATCAGAGCCTCGTTGGCACCGTTAGCTTGACGTTAGCTTGTTAGCCTCATACCTTATCGACGATGTGGATCAGGCCGTTGGTGGCGGCTACATTTGGTGTGGTGATGGTTGCTCCGCCAACAGCCGTGAGCTGCTTGAAGAAACACAGTCAATAAAATGTTGGACCCAAACTGAAACTTGAACATATTTCTTTGATGAATAAAAAGATTTAGTTTGAGATCAGGACTCTGGTGTAAAGGGATTTTAATTTTTAGACTTGAGGATCCTCGCTGGCTCCAAAATTAACTTATGACACTGGCTGATGAGTCTCTGAGGCGCCACGATCAACGATCAATGATCAACGATCAGTTTCCTGAAAACCTGTTTTATGCACTCAGACACGTCTTCTGCCCCCTGCTGGAGTATCTGTGCACTGCAGGCAGTGGAGGGCCTTTGAAAAGGTTTTCTACCTTATTTCATAGTAAAATGGTGTTTAAAATGTGCATATATATATACACATATATACATATATATAGATATTATATATATTTGTCTTGTTTTTGTCCAAAGGTCAAATAAACACTTCAGGAAATGTGAGTTTTCTGTGTTGGTTTCAGGCGGACTCGCCTCATTGGTTGTCGACACAGGAAGTGTTGTCTTGAGAAGGGACGTCAGAGAGGAGACGCTGCTCAGGCTGGAAGAAGGAAAGTTCCCGGGGATGATGTGGTTTCTGTGACGCAGGACAGACAGCAGCTGTTACACATTTAACCTCCAGCTAAAACCTCAGCTGGTAAGAAATCAGCCTCATTAAAGTAAAGAAGCGTCTGATGTGAGACCTGATGAGACTCGGCAGGTTCCCCTTCCTGGTCCAGAAGTCTTTGTCCTCTGAAGACATTTTAGAGACGGCGGCTGAAGATGGAAGCAGGACCGTGACGTTCTGGTCCGACAGAGACCAGGACAGACCGGATTTCTGGACACAAACACACAGACTGAGACGGCAGGAAGTCCTTCCAGGACCAAAGTGGGTTCGATCCCGACTAACATAACTGTTACACAGAGTTTATATTAATAACTGTGTTATTAAATCATTTCATTCACACTCAGCTACATACGTGTGTGTGTGTGTGTGTGTGTGTGTGTGTGTGTCTGTGTGTGCGACACATGTTGTCTTCTTACCTGATCTGGTGTCAGTCATGATGATAAACTGACCTGATGTGGTGTCATGATGATAAACTGACCTGATCTGGTGTCATGATGATAAACTGACCTGATGTGGTGTCAGTCGTGATGATAAACTGACCTGATGTGGTGTCATGATGATAAACTGACCTGATGTGGTGTCATGATGATAAACTGACCTGATGTGGTGTCGTGATGATAAACTGACCTGATGTGGTGTCGTGATGATAAACTGACCTGATGTGGTGTCAGTCATGATGATAAACTGACCTGATCTGGTGTCAGTCATGATGATAAACTGACCTGATGTGGTGTCAGTCATGATGATAAACTGACCTGATCTGGTGTCAGTCATGATGATAAACTGACCTGATGTGGTGTCATGATGATAAACTGACCTGATGTGGTGTCAGTCGTGATGATAAACTGACCTGATGTGGTGTCGTGATGATAAACTGACCTGATGTGGTGTCAGTCATGATGATAAACTGACCTGATGTGGTGTCAGTCATGATGATAAACTGACCTGATCTGGTGTCAGTCATGATGATAAACTGACCTGATCTGGTGTCAGTCATGATGATAAACTGACCTGATCTGGTGTCAGTGATTCAGCTTTGGTTTGTCATATAAACTTTCTGAGTAAAAAAGTGTTTTAACACACAAACACAGCTAGAAGTTCACTCATGTTATGTACTTTTAATTGTTCTTAAAGACTTCATGAGAAAGTGTTGCACATGTGCAGTGAGGTAAAAAGATGAATAAATATATTGAATATATTAGAATACATAAATGAACATGAACTTGTTCTTACTGAAGCTGGTAAATGTTCGTGTTCCTGAATTTTACAGGATCAGTTTTACACGTATGTAAAGGATGTTACACACATGGATAATAATTCATAATGAACAGAATTAATATATATTTCTGATATATTTGTCACCTGTCGTCACCTGTCACTCACCGTTGTCCATGTGAAGAACTCGGAGGCGTCTGGGAGGACCGACAGCTCCTGAACGCACCGGGAAAACAAAGTCAGACCCAGGCAGCCCGTTTGCCACATGAACCAGGTGATCCTTGTTCAGGACTCACCTGCTCCACGGTACCGTAACACGTGTGTCCGTCTCCAACGTATCCGCCATCACAGACACACGTCCACCGCGAGGACAGCAGGCGGCAGCTGGCCTGAACACAAGAGTTTTTACTGTGAGTGAGAGAACAGACGGAGGAGGAGGATGAAGAGCAGCAGCAGTCTTCCTCACCAGGTAGTGGCAGCCTCCGTTAGCGCTCACACACTCATTCACCGCCTCACAGTCCCGCCCGTTTCCTTTGTAGCCCGCTTTGCAGGTGCAGTCGCTCTGTCCGGGGACAAATGGGAGCTTTGGTTTGTTTCTGTGGGTTGGTCCTTTAAAGACGCTGCTGAGGCTTCCTGGGGGGGGGGGGCCTTACCTGTCCAGGTCCGACGTAGATGCAGGTAGCGTTGGGGTGGCAGCCTCCACTGTCAGGACCGTCGCAGTTGTTGATTGGCTGACACTCGTCTCCGTCCCCCCTCCAGCCGGTCAGACACTGACAGGACCGAGTCCCCGGTCCGGTCCTTATACACTTGGCCTGCAGGGGGAGCAGAGACCACAGTGAGGGACCGGGACAGACTGGGACAGACTAGACCAGGACAGACCGGGACAGACCGGGACATATATAAATGTTTAACATTGAAGAAGTAAAATTAGTGTAGAAAAACGTACATTGACGCTGCAGCCGCCTCTCAGTGGTGGTGCACAGGGGTCAGACTCCACACAGGTGATACCATCGCCTTGGTAACCAGGTTTACACACACACCTAGAGACACACACAGCAGGTAAATAGTCATTGTTCACACTTCTGTCCTCTGCTGCCGGACTGGTACCAGGTGAACCCCGACAGCACCTGAAGGCCCTGAGACTGTGGTGAGACCTGGGGTCGCCACAGGTGAGGTGCTGCTACTTTGAATACAACGACAACTAAAACTGCTACGTTTGTCTGTTTAGAACTGTCATCTTTAGAAATAGTCACATTAAAAACAGTTAAGTTTACTTATTCAGCACTAAAACCAGGTTAAATCAGGAAATAATTTGCATAAACAGGAGTAGAAATTGCGGGAACAGGTGATGACGTCACCACAGAGGATCGAGGCTGCTGTCTGCTGGACTGGACTGGTTGTTGTGAAGTCACAGCCAAGTGTGATGGATGCAGGTGAGCTCACCTGGTGGCGCCCTGGCTGAAGTCGCAGTCCGCATGCGCATGACAGAACTGAGCTTGAACACCGCAGGGCGCCATCCGGCGGTCACAGAACCGCCCGGTGAAACCCGTCAGACAGGAGTCTGGTTTACAGCGACCGTCTGAGTCCGGACGGTTATCACACTGACCGTGGATACAGGGACAGGCTGAGGACAGACAGGTGAGATTCACACAGGTGAGCTTTCATCACGCTGACGTCACGTCTACCTATGTGATGTCACAGGAGACGACGAACACTTACTTCTGTCACAGTTCGGTCCGAATTTGTTGGACGAGGAGCAGTACTGACAGCGAGAGCCTCTGAAGTTCGAGTCACAGATACACGACCCGTTTCCCCCGATGCCCTCCACACACTGCAACACAAGACACTTCCATTCCCTTCAGTCCCTCCACACACTGCAACACAAGACACTTCCATTCCCCCCAGTACCCCTGCAGTAGATATAAACACTTCCACTTCGTGTGTCCAGGTGTGGTTGTACCTGGCCGTGTCTGGAGCAGGGCCTCAGGTATCCACCTGGACAGGGGCGGCAGTCTGGACCGTAGAATCCTTTACAGCAGGCCGGAGTCTGAACACAGAACACAGAACACACACAGGTCAGCCGACACCTCCAATACCTGCAGTTCATGTCGGTTTGCAGATGTTATCGAAGGGAATCGATGTGTTTGTTTACCGCCACGGTGACGTTGCACTGGGGCGAGCAGCCGGTCGCCGGGATGCTGACTGCCGGCCTGCCGACGGACACCGTGTAAAAACATCCGAAGGTGGACGAGCCCTGAGCGGCACAGACATGGATCGTCATGTTTGTGAGCACACACATTCTGACAGATATCAGTGAAAGGAAATGAAGCGTCTTACTGTGTAAACTCCTGACGAGCACTGGTACGGTTTGACTTTGGAGCAGATGACACATTCACCCTGAAACACGAAGAGACGTCACAGTAAAACGATCTGGAAGGTCGATGATGGAGTTCAGTTCACAGCAGTAGAAAAAACCTTTGGATTCACTCTTTACAGGCTGGGGGGGCCCTGACCCTCTGGGCCAGGCAGAGACGAAGGTTAAAAATGATATTTTGGTCCAAAGCCTCACAGGAGCCGCTATGAACCCTGGGAGGGGAAGACGGCCGGCGGCGGCACTCACCTTGATGATCCTGGTCTCTGTGACGTCACACCTGTGGGGCAGCATGGGCTCAATGGAGGAAGGAGTCAGAACGCCATCCACGACGTACAGACGCCCATTTTTAGCCTCCACCGCCGCCTCCAACACCGCCGCGCCATTCACGAGGATCTGACCCTGAATGCAACACGGCAACGACATTAGTGCTACCGACCGTATCGTTCACTTCCCCTGAACTTCAGCCTTAAGACAAAAGTTAAGATTTGATTTTCATGAATAAAGTTTTTTAACTTCCCCTCAAAGTTTCTCCGACAGAAAAACCGTCTGAATAAATTATTTTTTTCCTTAAAATTTCTGTTCACAGTGTTTTTTGATAATTTGACGTTTTCTTTGCATTTGTGCTTTAACAACAACACGAGTTAAAGGTCATGAAGTGAACTGAAGTGAACTGAATGAACTGAAGTGAACTGAAGTGAACTGCTGCGCCTAACTTTAACGTAAAGACGTTTGTATAAATTGACACTTTCAGTTTCTGGTTCGGGTCTCTGATCCTGGTTCTAATCCTGGTTCTGGGTTTACCCTCAGACAGTCTGACTTGGTCTAGATCATCGTCATCATCGTCCCTGATGGACACCTGGACCGGTTCAGGGTTCTGGTCCACACTCACCTTCTCCGTCACGTTGAGGGTCAGGACCTGGTTGGCCACGGTCGCCAGTCTGGGACCAGACACGGCGTTGTAGACCTCCAGCTGCACAACAGGAAGACAAGCCAGCGTCAGAACATAGAGACAGGCGTGGTGGAGGACAGACATGGCGGAGGACAGACATGGAGGACAGACATGGTGGAGGACAGACATGGAGGACAGACATGGTGGAGGACAGACATGGCGGAGGACAGACATGGAGGACAGGCATGGAGGACAGACATGGTGGAGGACAGACATGGAGGACAGACATGGAGGAGGACAGACATGGAGGAGGACAGACATGGAGGACAGACATGGTGGAGGACAGACATGGAGGACAGACGGAGGAGGACAGACATGGTGGAGGACAGACATGGAGGACAGACATGGTGGAGGACAGACATGGTGGAGGACAGACATGGAGGACAGACATGGAGGAGGACAGACATGGTGGAGGACAGACATGGAGGACAGACATGGAGGAGGACAGACATGGAGGACAGACATGGAGGAGGACAGACATGGTGGAGGACAGACATGGAGGAGGACAGACATGGAGGAGGACAGACATGGTGGAGGACAGACATGGAGGAGGACAGACATGGCGGAGGACAGACATGGAGGACAGACATGGAGGAGGACAGACATGGTGGAGGACAGACATGGTGGAGGACAGACATGGAGGACAGACATGGAGGAGGACAGACATGGAGGACAGACATGGTGGAGGACAGACATGGTGGAGGACAGACATGGAGGACAGACATGGAGGAGGACAGACATGGTGGAGGACAGACATGGTGGAGGACAGACATGGAGGAGGACAGACATGGAGGAGGACAGACATGGTGGAGGACAGACATGGAGGAGGACAGACATGGTGGAGGACAGACATGGTGGAGGACAGACATGGAGGAGGACAGACATGGAGGACAGACATGGTGGAGGACAGACATGGTGGAGGACAGACATGGAGGACAGACATGGAGGAGGACAGACATGGAGGACAGACATGGAGGAGGACAGACATGGTGGAGGACAGACATGGAGGACAGACATGGAGGAGGACAGACATGGAGGACAGACATGGAGGAGGACAGACATGGTGGAGGACAGACATGGTGGAGGACAGACATGGCGGAGGACAGACATGGAGGAGGACAGACATGGAGGAGGACAGACATGGTGGAGGACAGACATGGAGGACAGACATGGAGGAGGACAGACATGGAGGAGGACAGACATGGTGGAGGACAGACATGGAGGAGGACAGACATGGTGGAGGACAGACATGGAGGACAGACATGGAGGACAGACATGGAGGACAGACATGGTGGAGGACAGACATGGAGGACAGACATGGTGGAGGACAGACATGGAGGACAGACATGGAGGAGGACAGACATGGAGGAGGACAGACATGGTGGAGGACAGACATGGAGGACAGACATGGAGGACAGACATGGAGGACAGACATGGTGGAGGACAGACATGGAGGACAGACATGGAGGAGGACAGACATGGTGGAGGACAGACATGGCGGCGGTGGACAGGAAGCTGTACTGACGCTGGTGGACAGGACCAGGTGGTTCTTGAGCAGCTCCAGCAGCTTGTTACGACCCTGGAGGAGCAGAAGAAGAAGAAGAAGAAGAGGTTGAGGTTCTGGAGGACTGGGCTGCACCTGGACATCTGAACCAGGTCAGTAAAGTAAATAAAGGCGGGACCTCGGCGCTGCTCAGGTAGTCCAGGTGACCCTCGGCCATCCCATCGAAGGCAGAGCTGCCGGGGGCGAAGACGGTGAGGGGGCCGGGGGCGTCCAGGACGAAGACCAGACCAGCAGTCTACACACACACACACACACACACACACACTGTTTAGGGGTCGGACAACATGTTAATTTATGGATGAAACATGATGTCACACGAATACTCTGATTGGTTATGGCGTCCTACAGACCGTTGCCATGGACACCGCTCTGACAGAGGAAACAAATCAGTTAAAATCAATCAGATCGTTTGAACCAGATATTTTGAGTATTGATCCCTGTACGAAGTGATCAGCAGGGCGTCAGTATCTGTGACATCATCTCTGACATCATCACTGACACATTTGCTCTCCTTTAGCTGTCATACCTGTGCACATGTATGTAAACATGTGACATACATGTGACACATGACTGAGCTCCTCCCTCAGCGTCGTCCCCGTCCAGGAGGGGCCGGGCTGATGGCATCAGCTCTGATTGGTCGAACACGTGCACCAGAGCAGTGCCGGACGCCATTTTTAAAAACTCTGGCTCATAACATGGAACAGGAAGTAGTGTGTGTGTTCTCAGGGGGTCTCAAGTGGTTTGGTGGTGATGTCAGAGCCCAGAACGCCGTCTGATGGTCGGTCCTGTGGGGACCAGCTGACCAGAACGCAGTCTGACATCATTTAAGGTGGAATGAACGTTAATGATTGACTCACCTCCAACAAAGACTTGAACCTGTCAAACTTCCCGTAACTGGAGACGATGCTCATCAGGTTCTCCTGAGGGGACACAAGGTCAGGTCAGGTGTGTGTACCTGTGTGTGCACCTGTGTGTTGCTGTGTGTGTACCTATGTGTTGCTGTGTGTGTACCTGTGTGTGTACCTGTATGTGTACCTGTGTGTTGCTGTGTGTGTACCTGTATGTGTACCTGTGTGTTGCTGTGTGTGTACCTGTGTGTGTACCTGTGTGTTGCTGTGTGTGTACCTGTGTGTGTACCTGTATGTGTACCTGTGTATTGCTGTGTGTGTACCTGTGTGTACCTGTGTATTGCTGTGTGTGTACCTGTGTGTGTACCTGTGTATTGCTGTGTGTGTACCTGTATGTGTACCTGTGTATTGCTGTGTGTGTACCTGTGTGTGTACCTGTGTACCTGTGTATTGCTGTGTGTGTACCTGTGTGTACCTGTGTGTTGCTGTGTGTATTGCTGTATGTGTACCTGTGTATTGCTGTGTGTGTACCTGTGTGTACCTGTGTGTACCTGTGTATTGCTGTGTGTGTACCTGTGTGTACCTGTGTGTTGCTGTGTGTGTACCTGTGTGTACCTGTGTGTTGCTGTGTGTGTACCTGTGTGTACCTGTGTATTGCTGTGTGTGTACCTGTGTGTACCTGTGTATTGCTGTGTGTGTACCTGTGTGTACCTGTGTGTACCTGTGTGTGTACCTGTGTATTGCTGTGTGTGTACCTGTGTGTGTACCTGTGTGTACCTGTGTGTGTACCTGTGTGTACCTGTGTGTTGCTGTCCACTGTGGGGGCCACGCTGTCCATCAGCTTGCTGATGATGTGGATCATCCCGTTGGACGCGACCACGTCAGATTGGAGGACGCCACCTTTCTTCCTGCTGCCGTGGATACGGATCTTCATCTGGGAGTCCTGGAGACCAGAGACGCTCTGATTGGACATGACCCTCCTATGATTGGTTGGTCAGCAGGTAGCCCCGCCCTAAAACCAACACTTCTTTACACTGACTGATACGACCAATCAGAGGACACGACACTCTGGTCTCTCACCCCGTCTGTAGTTTCCGTCTCAGCTGATTTTCCAGTCAGAGTGTAAAAGACGTCTGTTTTCTTCAGGGTGTCGAAGGGCATCACCCCGGCAACCAGGTGCATCTTACACAGGTATTTAGCTTTGGCTGTGTCAGCTGTCAGGGTCCTCACCTGGTCCACACACACACACAGGATATTTAAATCTTCTTCCTGTGAGTCGTTCATAAACCATCAGTTTAAAATCAATGACGTTCTTACTGAAGTTCCTCTGAAGCCTTTATTGATCGGCACAAACACAGTGAAAGGACCCAAATTCTGCAGAGGCCACGACAGAGACCCTGAAAACACACACACACACACACACACAGTCACTATTATTACATTTTGTGTCACAGATGTCGTGTTGGATCCGAAGCCTTTAAAACTCCAGTTGGGTAAAACTGCACACAGTTTTATTAGTGTGACTTTAAGAGTTCATTTGGATCCAACACACAGTAACAAACTACCTGATGGAGGCAGCAGCAGAGCAGCAGCTCTAAAATCCCTGCTTTAGTGAATGTAGTGTAGTGGAAACCTATACATTATCTATACATTTATCTAATTTCATATCACTTATGTAATGATGATTTGATATTACTCTGTTATTGGTTTGTTGTTTCTGACTAGCTGCTGTTACTGAGACACAGTGTGACTTGATACTTGTGTGACCTGTGTGTTCTGTTTCCTTAAAAGGACACAGAACTCAGGCCTCATGAAGTGATGCGTATTGGAATTTTGTTGTTGATGATCCATGAATATTAAGTTGCGAAATCAGAACTTTCCAGAACCAGGAGACTGTCTTTTGACCATAATGGGAAAGGGTGGAGGAGAAGTGGGGGGCCACCTGTAAGGGGTAAAGACATGCAGGGACTTGTGAGTCATCAGAGCGTCTTCGGTTGGTCTTCTGTTCACCTCTGGTTACCTGGCTCTCCTCTCACTGCCTCTATCATCATACCTGCAGGTAATATGTACTGTGTTCCACCTGTCTATCAAATATGTTCAATCATTGTAAGATCATTGAATACATATTAAACATATTATTGGATTGAATTCATTGGTGTGTCATCATTGTTTGCCACCACAGTAGTCTGGTGTGTGTGCTGTTTGTGGTTAAACCAAAAGGATCTTCCAGGTCTCTCTCTGTAGGGATCCTTTCCATGATGCTGTCACACACTTAGAATAACACTCTGAGCCTGTCAGTGGATCAAACAAGCTCTTTTAGTGGACCTACTGTGATCAGGTGCAGTTGTCCCAAAGGATCACGTTGCAGCCATTGCAGCCCGTTTGGTGTCTGCTGGCTGAGGTGATCTACTGGACCAGTTCCAACACTTTTACTACCTACCAGTCACTCAGACACCAGGATGTGGACAGAGAGGATCATGGGTAGAAACACCTTTCCTAATGGCACTTGGTTATCTGGTCAACGTCTACATTTGAACACGTTCCTACAGGTTGAATCCACCGACTGTAATCTGGTCTGAATAAATCACCGGATGAACGAACGTAACGTTTGACTTTGAAATGAACAAACTGAAGAAATCCTGGCGCTACCAAACAGGGCGATGGCGTTGCTCAGCTGGCCGCTCCACTGTCCTCCAGGCTCTGTGTTCAGACTGCTCAGACGCTGCATGATGTTCCCATAGCAAACTTTCCCGTTACCAAGGTAACCCAGGACACAGGTGCACCTGAGGGACACGAGGACAGGTGATCTGTAAGAGCCACCTCTTTACGTTTCAAAAACTGCTGTTTTTAGAGAGGAGAAAGCAAACTGACTCGACTCTTCCCGGTCCCACCGTGGTGCAGTTGGCGTTCTGGTGACAGGAATCAGGTCTGCAGGCGTCCTTCAGGCTGCAGCCGCCGTTCGACAGGTCGTCAAAACCAGGAAGACACTCGCAGTGAGACTGCAGACAACACGGCAGAAACATGGAGGGTTCAGGGCTCACCGTCAACAGGACAAACTACCAGTGAAAAGTTACTCAGATACTGATCCTGATTCCAATCCTGTTCTTCTGATCCAGATTCTGCTCCTAAAACTTTTCCTCGTGATCTTTTTCCTAATCCCGATCACTATCCTGGTCCTGGTCCTAACCTTTCCTGATCCTGAATCTGATCTAGTCCTTGACCCCATTTCTGGTTTTGTTTCTGATCCTGCTGAATGCTTCTGATCCAGATCTCGATTCTCTTTCTGATCCTGATTGTGATTTAATTCCAGATCCAGATCCTGTTCTTGTTTCCAGACCCTGCTCTGGTCAGTACTTCCTTACCTTTCCCGGTCCGTCGTAGACGCAGCGTGCCGACTCGGCCAAGCAGCCTCCACGTTTGGTCTGACACGGATCGACGGCGGAGCAGATTCGCCCGTCGCCGCTGTAGCCCTGGTTACAGGCGCAGAGGTGCTGGTTGGGACCAGTGTGGACGCAGGAGGCCTGGACGTGACAGACCCCCCGCTGGAGACAAGGGTTTATGGCTGAGGAAAGGTTGTCATTGATTATTGATCAAATCACCCCCCACAGAGCTGGACGCTGCAGTTTAAATGTAAACTCACATAAACACTGAGATCCTGATTTCTGGTATCCAGCCTGACACTGACACACCAGCCGGCCCGTCAGAG
This sequence comes from Pempheris klunzingeri, assembly GCF_042242105.1. Taxonomy (NCBI): domain Eukaryota; kingdom Metazoa; phylum Chordata; class Actinopteri; order Acropomatiformes; family Pempheridae; genus Pempheris; species Pempheris klunzingeri. The sequence continues at coordinate 303,702 of NC_092033.1, forward strand.
CCTCCTCCATACAGCGAGAGTTAGGCTGACAGGTGAGAGCCGCACACTCAGGTAACTCTGAAACACAAGACAGGAGACAGGTAACAGTACAGGTAACTTCCAACAGAAACCGGTACCTGTTCACAGGTACTAGGTACAAGTATCAGACACAAACAGAAGAAATACCTGTCCAGGTGACAGAAGCAGTGTAGGTAGCAGGTGAACCACACAGGCAACAGGTACCAGAGACAGAAGAAGCAAACATCACAGAAACAGCTCAGGCACCAGGTGACAGGTAACAGAACAAGAGACGGGAAACCAGAAACAGGTGATCACTGGAACAGTGAAGGGTCCAGAAAGAAAACCAGCACAGGTGGTGTGCAGGTGGAGCTACCTGATGCTGTACAGGTAACTAAAAGAGAACACCTGAACGGTGCAGCAGGTAACAACCACATTGATGACCAGCAGACTGACCTTGATCACAGTTTGGACCTGTATATCCAGAGAAACAGGTGCAGGTGCCCACACCTGTCAGCCCCGAGTCACAGAGCCCGTGGACACAGGAGCACTCTGCAGGGACACACCAGGGACACGTCAGGGACACGTCAGGGACAGAGAACATCAACCCTGAACCACAGACTTCATCTGTCACTGTGAACTTACCTGAGCTACAGGTGGGGCCATATCGACCAGGTGCACAGTCCTCACATGCAGTTCCTGCAAAGCCCACCTGAACACACACACACACACACACACACACACACAGCATGGGGTACATCTGGTAATATCCAGCAGTACAGGTGAGTCACTGTGTCCAGGTGTCTCCAGGTGTGATCTGTTACCTGACAGCTGCAGGTCCCGTTTCCTCCCAGACCGTCAGAGCAGACTCCTCTGGAGCTGCAGGGTCTGTCGGCTCCGTCAGGACACTCTGAAACACCAGCACACGGTCACATGGTCACGGGATCACATGATCACATGATCACACCTCACTGAGACCCAAAAGGAAACAGTCAGCAGAGCTCTCTCCACTTCCTGCCTCCTTCTGTTCAGTCTGTATCTGACCATCCCAATTAGCACGAGCATTAGCCCCAGTTAGCACGAGCACTAGCCCCAGTTAGCATGAGCACTAGCTCCAGTTAGCACGAGCATTAGCCCCAGTTAGCACGAGCATTAGCCCCAGTTAGCATGAGCACTAGCTCCAGTTAGCACGAGCATTAGCCCCAGTTAGCACGAGCATTAGCCCCAGTTAGCATGAGCACTAGCTCCAGTTAGCACGAGCATTAGCCCCAGTTAGCACAAGCATTAGCCCCAGTTAGCATGAGCACTAGCTCCAGTTAGCACTTCTCCCACAGTCTGAATTGTATCATCATTATATCATTATATATATAT
>NC_092033.1:310069-325069 GCF_042242105.1 Pempheris klunzingeri
ACCCCCCAGCACCAAACCCGTCACCATACTCCCCAGCACCAAACCCCTCGTCACCAAACCCCCGTCACCAAACCCCCCAGCACCAAACCCCCGTCACCAAACCCCCAGCACCAAACCCCCCGTCACCAAACCCCCCAGCACCAAACCCCTCGTCACCAAACCCCCAGCACCAAATCCCCAGCACAAATCCCCGTCACCAAACCCCCCAGCACCAAACTCCTGTCACCAAACCACCCAGCACCAAACCCCTCGTCACCAAACCCCCGTCACCAAACCCCTCGTCACCAAACCCCTCGTCACCAAACCCCCGTCACCAAACCCCCCGTCACCAAACCCCTCGTCACCAAACCCCTCGTCACCAAACCCCCGTCACCAAACCCCTCGTCACCAAACCCCCGTCACCAAACCCCCCCATCACCAAACCCCTCGTCACCAAACCCCCCAGCACCAAACCCCCCCATCACCAAACCCCTCGTCACCAAACCCCTCGTCACCAAACCCCCCATCACCAAACCCCCCGCTACCAAACCCCTCGTCACCAAACCCCCCAGCACCAAACCCCCCAGCACTAAACCCCCGTCAACAAACCCCTCGTCACCAAACCCCCCAGCACCAAACCCCCGTCAACAAACCCCTCGTCACCAAACCCCCCAGCACCAAACCCCCCGTCACCAAACCCCCCCATCACCAAACCCCTCGTCACCAAACCCCCCGTCACCAAACCCCCCCATCACCAAACCCCTCGTCACCAAACCCCTCGTCACCAAACCCCCCGCCACCAAACCCCTCGTCACCAAACCCCCCAGCACCAAACCCCCCAGCACTAAACCCCCGTCAACAAACCCCGTCAACAAACCCCCCGTCACCAAACCCCGTCAACAAACCCCTCATCACCAAACCCCCCGTCACCAAACCCCCGTCACCAAACCCCCCAGCACCAAACCCCTTGTCACCAAACCCCCCGTCACCCCCCCAAATCCGACATCAGTTTCAGAATCATACTTTGTTTTATTTGTTCAGATTGTCATCACATCAGAAATCAATGAATCTGATCAGCTCAGCGTTCTCCTGTAACGACTTCGTCCAATCAGTTCCTTCGGTCCGCATCAACCAATCAGAGGGCCGACCCGAGTCCTCTACCTGGCTGCTCCCTGCTAAAGCTAACGAGCTAATCGCACAGAGAAGGTGCTGCCAGGATTTGAGCTGCTGCTCAGCGACAGCCTGTCTGCTGTTTCCATAGCAACGTCCACATCGGACACTTCAGGTTGTCTTTAGTTTTTATTTTCCAGGTGAGTCCCGGTCTTCATTTACAGGTGAGTCCTGGTCCTTGTCTGCAGGTGAGTCCCGGTCTTTACTTACAGGTGTGCATGTCGTTCATGCTCTCGCAGCGCCTGCAGCGGACGTAGCAGCACCAGACGAACTTGCACTCGCAGCGCTGCACGTGCCTCACCAGGTGAGTGTTGTACCCGCGGCCACAGCACAGCAGGTTGCAGCCGTCGGAGCCGCTGGACGTGCGGTTGCAGCGGCGTCCTCTGGTGCCGGCGATGCCGCGCCGCCGGTCCTCCAGGCAGTAGTTTGGCGACTTGTTGAAGAAGATGAGCTGCTGCTTGTCGACGGGGAGGCGGCGCTGATCCTTCCTCCTCGTCTTCCTCCTTGAGCGGTCCGACACCTGGAGGCTGCGCTCGTACCGCTCCTTCAGGTACGCGCCGACACGCTCGAATGCCGCCATCGTCTTCCAGCACGTCTTCACCGCACAGGAGCCGGAGATGCCGTGACAGCGGCAGTCAGTGGACATTGTCCCGTGGATCGCCTGCAGGACAGAAGAGGACACGATGAGGACGTGAAGGACGGCGGAGACGGCAGGAAACAGAAGGACGGCCTACGTCCTCACCTGTCGGCCGACCTCGCTGTTGTGCTGGTTCATGGACGTCAGCGTGTACCCTCCTCTGGTCGCCGACACGTTTTTGGCGCCGTTGTCGATGAACCTGCGGCTGAACCACGTCCCGTACTGGACGTGGTCGGAGCAGCCGCCCCAGTGCCAGCCCTCCGCCGCAGAGCCGCCGCCCTGCAGCCGAGCGTCGCAGCCGCACTCTGTCATGTTACCATGACTGCAGGAGCGCGTGACGGCGTGGACCAGCCCCGCCGCCATCACCGCATAGATAAAGGCTGTTTCTTTAGTTCCTGTGGGACACGAGGGACAGAGTGACATCAGAGGGACATCAGAGGGACATCAGAGGGACATCAGAGGGACATCAGAGGGACAGAGTGACATCAAAGGGACAGAGTGACATCAGAGGGACATCAGAGGGACAGAGTGACATCAAAGGGACAGAGTGACATCAGAGGGACATCAGAGGGACATCAGAGGGACATCAGAGGGACAGAGTGACATCAAAGGGACAGAGTGACATCAAAGTGACATCAAAGTGACATCAGAGGGACAGAGTGACATCAGAGGGACAGAGTGACATCAAAGTGACATCAAAGTGACATCAGAGGGACAGAGTGACATCAGAGGGACATCAGAGTGACATCAAAGTGACATCAGAGGGACAGAGTGACATCAGAGGGACATCACAGTGACATCAGAGGGACAGAGTGACATCAGAGTGACATCAGAATGACATCAGAGTGACATCAAAGGGACAGAGTGACATCAAAGGGACAGAGTGACATCAGAGTGACATCAAAGGGAGATCAAAGGGACAGTGTGACATCAGAGGGACATCAAAGTGACATCAGAGTGACATCAGAGGGACAGAGTGACATCAGAGTGACATCAGAATGACATCACAGTGACATCAGTGGGACAGAGTGACATCAAAGTGACATCAGAGTGACAGAGTGACATCAGAGGGACATCAAAGTGACATCAGAGTGACATCAGAGTGACATCAGAATTACATCAGAGTGACATCAGAATTACATCAGAGTGACATCAAAGGGACAGAGTGACATCAGAGTGACATCAAAGGGAGATCAAAGGGACAGTGTGACATCAGAGGGACAGTGTGACATCAAAGGGACAGAGTGGCATCAGAGGGACAGAGTGACATCAGAGTGACATCAAAGGGAGATCAAAGGGACAGTGTGACATCAGAGGGACAGTGTGACATCAGAGTGATAGAGTGACATCAGAGGGACAGTGTGACATCAGAGTGACATCAGAGGGACAGTGTGACATCAGAGGGACATCAGAGTGACATCAGAGGGACAGAGTGACATCAGAGGGACAGAGTGTCATAGAGGATAAACCCTTTGCTTTCCTCTGGCGCCACCTTCAGGGCCGTTCTGGCCCACAGTGCTGCTTTCAGTGCCCTCACCGCTCGTGCTCTCGTATCCAAACACGGCGGGCCCCTCCCTGGTGGAGCAGTTCCACCGCTCCTGTCTGAACTGGCTCTGACACTCGGCCACGGCCAGCCGGGCGCCGTCCTGGATGCTGGGCAGCAGGAAGGACTTCCTCCGGCAGAGCTCCTGCTGTCGGTGGCTGAGGGGGAGGTCGGTGCAGCCCAGCTTCTCCAGGACGCCCGCCGAGGTCACACCCAGCCACCTGAGCGAAACACACACACACACACACACACACACTGATCCACTGCACCTGACAGGAGGACACACCAAACTCTGGTCAAAATATCCCTTTTTTAAAGATTTTCCTGTCAGACGTCAAACTAATAAAACATCAGACAGGTTTTAAAATCAGAACAGACTTCTGCAAAATTCGGCTTAAATCTAAAAGTTCGATATGAAACCAGTTTGAGCACGTCGAAGGTGAGCAGCACTGGAGTTAACTTCTCATTTATTGGATTAGTGGCCTCACAGCGGATCATGTGGCTCCTGGATTACATGTGATGGCTTTGCTGAGTGTCTGGGCCTCCAATCGATGAGCATCTTCTCATTTATTTCCTGTGGAATTCGTCTATCTTGAATCTGTACATTTAATCGCATTAAGGCCTCAAATGAAGAGACGCACATCGACAATTTAACTTCTGCAGGAAAACAGTCCGCTGAACCTCCGTCTGTTCTTGATCATTTCAGCCGCTTTTACCGGTCTGGACCCCAGGAGGACCGGACCCCAGGAGGTCTGGACCTCAGGAGGACTGGCGGCTGGTTTTATCCTCAGAGAACTCTTCCGTGGATTTGAACAGGCCGATGTGAAGAGGGAGACCTTCGCTCCACACCAGACACTGACTGAGACAGAGCCCGTTAAATTCACCTTTTTATGGAGGGACTTTGGCTTTATTGGGATCTGACTACAGACAGTCCAAATCCAAAATGTTAGTCCTGACAGATCAGTCCTGGATCACAGAGGAACCTGAACAAACAGGCTGACGAGGCTCTGCAGGGATCCGTGGATATTCTGCTTTTATTCCCAAAATGCCAACTTTCACAGCGGATCCTGGCATGTGAAACTATTCCAAACAGAAAGTTCCCTGCTCGCGTTCTGTCGGACTGAGCTCGGATTGACGGAAAAGACTTAAAATAGCAGTTTTTTCTACGGAGTTCGGCGGTGCTGGAGGGCTCATACTCACATCCAGCTGGCCGTGCAGGGGGGGCACACCGACACCAGCAGCACAGTCACAGCGCACACGTGTCGGACTCCGCAGCCCCGGGTCTCCATCACCTCTTCATCCGAGTGGGGGTTAACGGTCCTCCGGTGAAGGACAGCGGGCGGCCCGGTGCCCCTGGTGCTGAGCTTAGGCCCCTCCCGCTGCTGAAGCTCCACCGGCTGATCTGCAGCAGCAGCGGACCGAGCGGACCGGGCCGAGTCCCGGAGGATCCTGATTGGTCCAGCCGTGCATTCATATTCAGGAGCTGACGTCACCGCTGGATGCTGATTGGACGGACAGAAGGATCAAAGGCGTCGATCTGACGTCTGATCCGCGAGGATCAAAAGAAGCGAGACGTCAGAAAACTGTAAAATATCCGATTTTTGAACGGAGTTTGGTGGAAGCGTTCAGTTACATGGGAGCGACCAAAGCAAGGAATACTAGCCGCACCAAACTCCATTCAAATCATTGCTCATTTATCACTCATGGATAAATGAGTGTAAAATAGAACAATATTATTATAATATATTATATTATTTTACTTATTATCTATCTGCTGATCTGACATTTGATCCGCCGTGATTGATACGAAGAATCAGTCCATTTCTACAAAGATGAATAGTAAATATGAAGTAAATCTTTAAACTGGCTTGGTTTTTGAACTGAGTTTGGTGTGAACGTGTCATGTTCACATGAACCAGCAATGTTACAACTGTTACAACTAAATCGATTGATTATCTTTTAGTTTGACTGGATAAATAATGACCTTTAATGACTTTAGAGAGAAACTGAAGTTAATAAGATGAAAACCTTTCACTAAACCAGAAAGTGATGGAAAGTTGAAAGAACAGCAGCAGTTTCATGATACATAAAACCTTTATGACAAAATATACAAAGACACAGTTTACACGGTTTCTCATGAAGTGGATTTGGTGAGTTTTAAGTAGAAAATGTGATTTTGACGGGTCGTGGAATAAACAGAAGACAAATCTAAAACAGGTTTAGATGACGGACGAACGGTTTCATATTTCAGACAGTATATTTATATAAATAGACTCCAGCAGGTAAAATAACCATCTGTAGAAAAATATAGAAAATAGAAGAAGCACAGAGTCGATAAGACGTTTGTTTGACCTGGTAAACTTAGTTAGCATCGAGCCAGGAAACCATCTGATCACCACAAACATGACCACTCACCAAGCCGTCATGTGACCACTAGTCAGTCTGCACTACAGCTTGTCACAGCCCTCTGGTAACTAGTTCATACACATCAGAAGCTAGTTAGTACACATTAGACACTAGCTGGTTATGACAGAAGCTAGTTAGTACACATTAGACACTAGCTGGTGTGCACTAGAAGCTAGTTAGTACACATTAGACACTAGCTGGTGTGCACTAGAAGCTAGTTAGTACATGTTAATTAAGAAGTAATTGGTGCAAATTAGAAACTAGTTAGCACACATACACTCGCTGGTTTACATCAGAGACTAGTTAATACTAGTTATTTAGCACATAAACTAGCCAATGCACATTAATTTACTCGTATTTGATGTGGATTAGAAACTAGTAAGAAGTCATCAGAAAGTAACTGTGCACTAGTTTAGATACTAGTTACTGTAGCTCAGAGGCAAGTGAAGCTAACTAGCTGCATCAGTAACAAGCTGCTCATTATAAACTCGTTTAGATCTGAGGAGCTTCTGGTGTTTTCTAGTGAATTCTGTTTGTGCAGATGGGGGGGGTGATAATCTGAGAACAAAGTTTATTATAAGCCCCTCCCCTGATACGCCGTCATGGAAACAGGTTCAGATCTCAGATGTTTTCTCCTTTAACATGTTTAGTTTCTCTTGTTTTATGATGAAAATCAGAGAAATTTAACATACAAACAAACCTTCCAGTGGAAAAAGTCCAAACGGTTTTCAGTCTTTTTCTTCTTCTCTTGCTCTTATATCTGACCCTCAGGTGAGTCATCACACACACACACACACACACACACACACACACAAACACACACTCAGTTTCTGGTTTTTGGACACAGCCGGCTCAACAGGATCTCAGAGTACACCTGGTTCACTGGTCCTCTCACGTGATAGGACGAGGCTTTAGGCCCCGCCTCCTGGTCCATGTCCTGCATGGCTGATTGGCTGCTGAGTCCCGGTCCGGCTCCGGCTGAAGTGGTTCTGTTGGCTGTGGAGGTTGTGTCATGTGACCAAAACTTCTCCACCTGTGAAGCAGAAGAAGAGTTTTATTTTGAATCTCTGCCAGCTGGTTTTAACAGTTGTTACTGAGGGAGATCCATCCATCAGCTGGTGTTTGAATCACGAAAGCTGACTTTTCATTGGTTAACGGCTTCCCTCCAGCTGTGCACATATCAAAATAAAGTGGAAAAGGTTCTGAGATATACAGTTGAGTATCATCTGCGTAAAGTGACATCAGGCTGACTGACAGTGAGTCCCACAGGAAGCACGTTCACCGAAACACGACAAAGGACACAGGATGCTTCCATGAGGAACTCCATAACCGATATTAAATAATAAAATCCTTCAGTCTTTATTCTTTTATTGACAGGGCAGAGCCATCTGATTGGCTGAGCTGAAGCGATGTATAGAACTACATCTTACCACTACGGCCATAGTAGGTAAGTCTTTAAACACTGCAGACCTAGGGGAGGGGCGTGATATTCAGAGGATAAACTCCCAATTTCAGAGATTAAAATTACTTTTTAATCTCTGGAAACTCTCTGGTGGAAAGTCAGTGTTACGTCTGGTTCCTGGTTTTGGTGCTTGAACAGATCAATAAAGGTCCCAATGGTTACGAATCTATAAAGATGTTTTACCTCGTGAAAGTGGCAGGCACAGCGACCCTGCAGAAACTCTTTGTATCGACCCATCGTGATGCTGAACGTGTCAATCGCCTCATACCCATAATGCTTTGCTGTGGTGATGATGTTGCTGTTCTCTCTGTAGAGTTCCTGGACCTCTTTCTGAAAGATCGACCACAAAAAGATCCACGAGAGGGGGGTGTTAATGTAAAGTACAGAGGGGGTCTGATTGTCTGGGGGTCTAATGGTCTGGGGGTCTGATTGTCTGGGGGTCTGATGGTCTGGGGGTCTGATGGTCTGGGGGTCTGGGGTCCACATGCATCAGGAATCAGGAACATACCAGACTGAGAGATCGGATCCCGTCAACAGGAAGATGGAAACCCATCCCCAAAGACTTCACCACCACCAGGATTTCATCGAGAGACTCTCTGAGGAGGAGGGGGAGGGGGTGTCAGGTGTTACCATACAAAACCACAATCCTTTGATACCTGTGCTAACGTTCGGCTGGGGGCTCTTACCTGAAATAAATGTCTGAATGTCTCTGGGTTTGAACATCTCAACAAATATACAACATCCGTCTATGTTAGACATTATAATGCAGAGTCGGGGTTCCGCAGGGATCAGTGCTGGGTCTCCTGCTACTGAGCGTCTACCTGTGCACTGATGATGCTCTGACGCTAAGTTTAAGGCCTGTTAGCCACGCTAGCAGTGAGTTTTAGCAGCAGTAACATCTCAGCAACTGTCGGATGAAACAGGATGAACTGTAATAACATTATTGATCCTCTTTATTGATCCTCTCATCATCAGGTCGACGATGCTGAACTTTCCCATCAGACTTGGCTTTTGACTTAAAATGACAACGATACAACAATCAAATACGACGGCGTATCATCGTAGGAAAAAAGAAAACCACAAAGCTTCACTTTTCTGTCAGTTTAGAATCTGATTCAACAACGAGGAAGTAAAACTAAAAGTCCCTCAGGTGTTACTGGATGAGCTCACCTGTGCAGCACCTCTCTGACCGTCCTCAGGTGGTCAGTGTTGAGCCACTGGACACCTCCCACCACCAGGACCGTCAGGTGAGAATTCTCCAGAGGTCGAGACCTTTGGGGAGGAAACGCATCAGCACATGAGCATCAGGTGGTCTCTGCGGACGCCCCCCCACCCCCAGGTGAAGCTCACCTGTGGAGCAGCTGCAGCAGCGCCTGTCTGAAGGTGGGCCGCTGCTGCTTCTCCAGCCAGAACTGAGGGTAGTACGAGTAGCTGACGAGGGTCCGCCCCCCGTTCAGGTCACGGTACACCAGCGTGTCGTGGGCCTTCCCCCACGCCTCCAGGCTGGAGTTCACCCGCTCCAGCAGGAAGTACATCATCCCCCGATTGGTCGAGTCACCGATGAACAACACCTGAGGACAGACGGGACCATTCAGGTGAGACGCCGTCGGGAAGCCGCAGAGACACAATGTGACCACGTGACCCGAGACCAGCCAACTCACCTTCCTGTCCGCCATGCAGTCCTGCAGCAGGGGGCGGTCCACCAGCCGGTGAGAACAGCCGTCTGGTTGCCAGGCAACCTCCCTCCAATCACATGTCCTGTTGTCAGAACAGCTGAGACATGGAACCACCCAGCGACCTGAGACAGGTGAGACAGACAGTCAGAGACAGACGGACAGAGACAAACTGGTGAGACAGGTGAGGCAATGACTCTTCATAGGTGAGATGCAGGAAGTGATGTCAGACCTGGTGCATGGCCTGAGCTGCAGGTGTGAAGAGGATCCTGAGATTGGAAGAAAGGCTGGAGACCACATGACCGACCACGCTGGACCAGCAGACCGCAGTCCTGAAACACACCGAGACCAGAACCACAAGGGGGTCAGGTTTCATCCACCTGTTCATCCACCTGTTCACCTCACTTCCTGTGAGTCAGACAGTTCAGATCCAACACAAAACTACTGTCACACACAAGAACTCAGACTGACTGATGGAGGCAGCAGCTTTAAATCCCTGTTTTAGTGAATGTAGTCTGGTGTGTGTGCTGTTTGTGGTTAAACCAAAAGGATCTTCCAGGTCTCTCTCTGTAGGGATCCTTTCTCTGTAGGGATCCTTTCTCTGTAGGGATCCTTTCTCTGTAGGGATCCTTTCCATGATGCTGTCAGACACTTAGCTGCCTGCCCCCCTCCTCTGTAGTGTCATAGGTCTCAGCCGAGCGCCGTCCCATCATGCTCTGCTGCTCAGAGGTCAGATAAACCGATCCTGCAGGGCTCCGGGGCCCCGTGGGAGCCGCCACGTCTGGCCCCAACTTCAGAGCCGCTGCCGCCACACACACACACACACACACACACACACACACACACACACACACACACACACACACACACACACACACACACACTCTCTCTTCTTCTGCTGCAGGTTTCGGCGCGGCAGCGTCACATTCTGCACGCCAGCGTTGCAGCTCGCAACAAAGTGCGACAAGAAAACTTAACAGGGATTTTCTTGTTCATACCTGAGCTCAGAGCTGACGCTCAAACAGACGGGACGCTGGTCTGAGAGCCGCCGCCGCGCCACGAAAACACACGACCACTGAGCAACTCCAAACACACCGACGCCAACGCTTTCATCCCACTACGAGCAGCGCTTCAGAGCTGGAGGACGGCGAGGCCGAGCGCACCCACTCCGGTCAACACTTTAAACCACCTGTCAGCGAGAACATGTGAGCCTGAAGGACCGAAGTTACTTCAGGTGATCAGGGCCGAGGTCCTGGACCTGGTCTACCTGGATGAGGAAGACTGTGGGAGGAAGGCTGTGGGGGGAAGTTAGCTGTGGACGGCTAACGCTTCGATGCAGCTTCCTGTCGTTTCTTTAGTAAAATTCTGTAAAAACGTGCTCACACCATTCACTCCTGATCCCTGATGAGGACTCTGTGTCGTTACCATGGAGACCACGCCTCGTTAACCCTCTCTGCACCACGCCGGTGACCCACTGAGCTGCCATGGCGACGCCAGTCACCAGAGAGTGATGGGATCGTTCACGCTCAGGGAGCGATAAAGTTGTTGTGTTGAATAAAAGTGGCGTCCAGCTGAATGTTGGCAGATAAACTGAGAGCTGGACGACAGCTCACAGTTATCTCACACGTCTGCAGCCAATCAGACGCCGTCAGACAGACCTGCGCTGACAGATGTAGGTCACGTCCTGATTGGTCGTTAAAACATTTGATTCACATTCAGACTTTAAATCACTGATTCATTTCAGCAGCAGCAGCGATTTAACCTCCAGCTATGCTAAGCTAACGTTAGCGTTAGCCGGACCAGACCGCTCCCTCTAATCCACCACCATCTACCACCATTTATTCCCTGAACCTGAAAATCCCACATGGGACCAGGTCCCTGAACTAACGCTCTGTGTGACATCACAGCCCAGCAGCCAATAGGGAGACAGCTGGCCTACCTGCACGAAGCTACACATCACATGATCCCCGAACATGGGCAGACTGGGTCGGCTCTCACGGTACACGTGGACGGTGTAGATCGTCATGGCGACGGGCTGCGGCTCAGTGTTGTCCGTCACCAGGATGCTGATCCTGCTGTTGCCGAGGCCGACCGGGTAGTTCGCCATCCTGACAGGAAGGAGCAAAAACAATGAACTGGACTGAAGACAAGGGTCAGAGGTCAGTTGACAGGGGTCAGAGGTCAGGTGACAGGGGTCAGAGGTCAGGTGACAGAGGTCAGGTGACAGAGGTCAGGTGACAGGGGTCAGGTGACAGGGGTCAGAGGTCAGGTGACAGAGGTCAGGTGACAGGGGTCAGGTGACAGGGGTCAGAGGTCAGGTGACAGGGGTCAGAGGACAGGTGACAGAGGACAGGTGACAGGGGTCAGGTGACAGGGGTCAGAGGTCAGGTGACAGGGGTCAGAGGACAGGTGACAGGGGTCAGAGGACAGGTGACAGAGGACAGGTGACAGGGGTCAGGTGACAGGGGTCAGAGGTCAGGTGACAGGGGTCAGAGGACAGGTGACAGAGGACAGGTGACAGGGGTCAGGTGACAGGAGTCAGGTGACAGGGGTCAGAGGACAGGTGACAGAGGACAGGTGACAGGGGTCAGGTGACAGGTGACAGGAGTCAGGTGACAGGGGTCAGAGGTCAGGTGACAGGGGTCAGAGGTCAGGTGACAGAGGTCAGAGGACAGGTGACAGAGGACAGGTGACAGGGGTCAGAGGACAGGTGACAGAGGACAGGTGACAGGGGTCAGGTGACAGGTGACAGGAGTCAGGTGACAGGGGTCAGAGGACAGGTGACAGAGGACAGGTGACAGGGGTCAGGTGACAGGTGACAGGAGTCAGGTGACAGGGGTCAGAGGTCAGGTGACAGGGGTCAGAGGTCAGGTGACAGAGGTCAGGTGACAGGTGACAGGAGTCAGGTGACAGGGGTCAGAGGTCAGGTGACAGAGGTCAGGGGTCAGAGGGGTCCTGGTCTCACCTGGGGCCCTGGTGCTCGTCCAGGTGGACCCGGCAGGCTGAGCTGACGGGCTCCGGCCGGATTCGAACGGTCACCGTGTCGAAGGTGACCTCGGCGCGATACTCCTTCACCCGGGGACTGAAGGGGGGGGTCAGAGCGAGGGGGGGGTCGCTGTAGATCTGTCTGAGGTGGGGGTCCACACAGGGGCCTGAGACACACAATGAACCAATCAAAACTCAGATTCAACCTTGTACTTCCTGTTTACATCCCAAAGAACTGTGGGAACTGTAGTCCCATAGTAGGACAGCAGCAGTTTGCTTGTGTTAGTGTTAATAAAGTTATCAGATGAAGACAGTGACCTCAGGTGATCTCACCTGCGGCCCCGCCCTGCGCCGACTGAGCCGACTCCCGATTGGTCCGCTGTCCTGTGGCATCAGGCCTGAAGGGAACATGAAACACATCAGCGGCTGTTTGGAACGATGGACGCAGAGTTCGTCTCAGACTCACCTGAAGCTTCTCTGGAGCTCGTAGTGACGGCTGATCCTGATCAGAAGATCAGAGACGCTGAGGGGACCGAAGGAGGAGGAGGAGGAGGAGGAGGAAGAGGAGGAGGAGGGATACAACTACAGAGAGAGAAAGAACAAATAAAATCACACCAGGAGCAGAGTAATATATGTATATGTAACGTGTACTCTGTGTGTACTGTGTGTACTCTGTGTGTACTGTGTGTACTCTGTGTGTACTCTGTGTGTACTGTGTGTACTCTGTGTGTACTCTGTGTGTACTCTGTGTGTACTCTGTGTACTCTCTGTGTGTACTCTCTGTGTACTCTGTGTGTACTGTGTGTACTGTGTGTACTCTGTGTGTACTCTGTGTGTACTCTGTGTACTCTCTGTGTACTCTCTGTGTACTCTCTGTGTACTCTGTGTGTACTCTGTGTGTACTCTGTGTACTCTCTGTGTGTACTCTCTGTGTACTCTGTGTGTACTCTGTGTGTACTCTGTGTGTACTCTCTGTGTACTCTCTGTGTACTCTCTGTGTACTCTCTGTGTGTACTCTGTGTACTCTCTGTGTACTCTCTGTGTACTCTGTGTACTCTCTGTGTGTACTCTGTGTACTCTCTGTGTGTACTCTCTGTGTACTCTCTGTGTACTCTGTGTACTCTCTGTGTGTACTCTGTGTACTCTCTGTGTACTCTCTGTGTACTCTGTGTGTACTCTGTGTACTCTCTGTGTGTACTCTCTGTGTACTCTCTGTGTACTCTCTGTGTGTACTCTCTGTGTACTCTCTGTGTACTCTCTGTGTGTACTCTGTGTACTCTCTGTGTACTCTGTGTACTCTCTGTGTGTACTCTGTGTACTCTCTGTGTGTACTCTCTGTGTACTCTCTGTGTACTCTGTGTACTCTCTGTGTGTACTCTGTGTACTCTCTGTGTACTCTCTGTGTACTCTCTGTGTACTCTCTCTGTGTACTCTCTGTGTGTACTCTGTGTGTACTCTGTGTGTACTCTGTGTACTCTCTCTGTGTACTCTCTCTGTGTACTCTCTGTGTGTACTCTCTGTGTGTACTCTGTGTGTACTCTCTGTGTACTCTCTGTGTACTCTCTGTGTACTCTCTGTGTGTACTCTCTGTGTACTCTGTGTACTCTGTGTGTACTCTCTGTGTACTCTGTGTACTCTCTGTGTACTCTCTGTGTACTCTCTGTGTACTCTGTGTACTCTCTGTGTACTCTCTGTGTACTCTCTGTGTACTCTGTGTACTCTCTGTGTGTACTCTCTGTGTACTCTGTGTACTCTGTGTACTCTGTGTGTACTCTCTGTGTACTCTGTGTACTCTCTGTGTACTCTCTGTGTACTCTCTGTGTACTCTGTGTACTCTCTCTGTGTACTCTCTGTGTACTCTGTGTGTGTTTTGTTTACCAGCTCAAACGCTGACGGTGTTTTCATCTGACGCTGAAACTGAAGCAGACGAAGGAGGTCGTCCTCTGACAGACAGACGCCGAGTGTCCCTCTGCAGCCACCGTACTGACACACACACACACACACACACACACACACACACACACACACACACACACACACACACACACACACACACACACACACACACACACACACACACACACACACACACACACAGTTCAGCAGGCCGACGCTGCCCTCTGGTGGCTAATAATGATCATAACATCATGATCTGAGATCAAACTTTATTCATCTGAAGGACTGAGATCACCTGTCTGTCTCTCCCCTGTCTGTTTCTCACCTGTCTGTCTCTCCCCTGTCTGTTTCTCACCTGTCTGTCTCTCCCCTGTCTGTTTCTCACCTGTCTGTCTCTCCCCTGTCTGTCTCTCACCTGTCTGTCTCTCACCTGTCTGTCTCTCACCTGTTTTCAGAACATTTAAAGAACTTTATTTAACAGCTGGTTTACGACAGGTGTGTTTTATAAAGTCTCACCTGTTTCCCGTCTGTCTGAGGGGGAGTCTCTGAGGACAGGTGAGACAGGTGTGTGGGTGGAGGCAGCAGGAAGTGGACGGTGTCCTCCAGGATCAGGTTTTTGGTGATCTGTCCATCGAACGTGTTGCCTTTCAGAGCAGAAAAGGTGAGATCTGTTTCCACCTGAGGAGAGCAAACGTCAGGCCAATCAGAGCGCTGCTCACAGAGCTGCTGACCAATCAGAGCGCTGCTCACAGAGCTGCTGACCAATCAGAGCGCTGCTCACAGAGCTGCTGACCAATCAGAGCGCTGCTCACAGAGCTGCTGACCAATCAGAGCGCTGCTCACAGGGCTGCTGACCAATCAGAGCGCTGCTCACAGAGCTGCTGACCAATCAGAGCGCTGCTGACCTCTCGAGGACACCTACGGTACCTGAGAACAGTTTAAGGAGGGCTGTGCAGGAAAGGAGAGATGAAGATGATGAAGGAAGGAGGGGTTAGGGTTCTTCGTCTCTCTCCTTTCCTTCAACTGTTCTCAGGTCAGTTGTTCTTCCTCAGGTGAGGTCAGCGTGTCCTCAGGATGTAGACAGGTGGACACGTGTCTACATCCTGGTGTCTGGGTTAGAACACATCAGCACCAAAGATCCTGCAGATGCTGAGATGTCTCACTCTGGAGTAAAGACGTGGACGCTCTCAGACATCATCAGATCTCTGTGTCCAATAAACACGCAGCAGCTGAGCATGCTCAGTAGAAG